>NW_020454172.1:725126-763856 GCF_003342845.1 Nothoprocta perdicaria
AATATGTGATTGTCATTTTGGGGTGAAGCTTAAAGACAGAGCAGTATTAACTCTGGAAGGTGGAAGCTGGAATTGGTGACAGGTCAGAGATGTAGAAGACATGGGTCGTGTTGTGCCAGGTGCCGTTGGGAATAGAACCTGGAGCAGGGAAGCTCTGCAGAGTAGCCCGGCACAGCGTATTGATGTCTCCAGCTTCACTTCAGCTGATGGTTGTGGGCTGGTTTTTGCTGGAGAAAAAGCTGTTCTTTCTGTTGTATTTTATGAAGAACTGGTGACAGCCGGTGCTGGTTTATAATGAGCTGTCCCCAAACTGCCCCTGGAAAGAACCCGCTCGGTGACCGYGATTCCTCCCGCTGGGTGCCTGACGGAGGTGTCGCAGGTAACGTGTGATTCTTCCCTGCTGTTTTGCTTGAAGGAAACATCCCAAATCTATGTCAGATCTCTTTTCAGCATACCACAGAGCACCTAAGGTTGTTYCCCGGCTCTCAGGTCTCCTTTAATGAAGACCTTTCCAAGGAAAGGGCACGAGCGCTGCCTGCCTGGAGACGGGCGCCGAGAGCTCCCACTCCTGCTGGGAGAAGCTGGCTGCAGCATCAAGAAGGACCATATCTTTAAGTTAAAGCCATTCATATTTGTGGGCAGAACATGCTGTCCCTTTTATTTCACTGTTCTACCGTTTGCCTTTGAAATCTAATACCCAAAAGTGAAAATATCAGAGAGGGAGGTTGCCATGTCAGCAATTTATCATTTTTGAGCTGCTCAGATATGAGGCGTTCTGGCAGTTCTCTGTGCTGATCCCCACCAGCTGTGGCCAGAGCAGCTCTATGGACATTCACGTGCCAGTGGCTCAAGTCTGTGCTTTCACAAGCAGAAAGATTTTTCYACTGCTTCTGTTGCTGTTATGTTTTTATTAATATCCAAACCATTAATATTTATTTTTAAACAGTATCTCAAAGTGCAACACCCTATCTTACAAAAAGCAATTTATTTTTCCAAGGAAAATTAGTAGTCTGAATGTCTCTCTTTCGTGTTGGGACTAGCACAATAGTGTGTGCTGCAGGATCGCAGGACCCAGCAGCTGCGGGAGAGTTTGTGCCTGTTCTTATGGGATCCTTCCTAGTGGAAGGCTGGATTTGCACCCAAGCCTAGCTCTGAGTGTGATGCTGAACAGCAAGTTAACCCTGATTCATTGTTTTTAAGACCTCTAAAGAGGAAAAGAACGTTGGCTGTAGTTGTAGAGCTTTTCTGCCTTTCCAAGGTCGCTTCTTCTTGCTGTACAATGGTGGGCATGGAGACAGCTCCGAGAGAAGACTGTGCTGGCAAAAGAAAACCAACTTTCAAAGTTGTTTTTCTTGCAGAGTGCTTCAAACAGCCCTGATTTTGCAAAGCCCTTTGTGGCAGTTACATTAGAGTTTGACCACAAGTATTTTTCCGAAACTCCAGACGTGTTTGTTAGTGCCGTGGGCCCAGGTGTGTGGGCAAGAGCGCGGCGCTTGGCTCGCTGGAGCAGACACGGGGTTATTCACCACAAATGTAATGTGCCCTTGCTGGCTCATCCCCTCCCGGATCCGCAGGGAGATGCCAGCCTGAGCAGCAGCTTTGAGACCAGTATGCAAGTTCCTGCACATCCCTCCTSGCCCTGGTGACGTGGCCACGGTTGGAACCTTCTGGAGACCTTTCCATGTGGTGCAATCCTCGTCCTGATCCTAGTCGCAATCCTCCCTGGTGCCATTTGTGGCTAATATCAAGCAGAGTTGACGGGAGGCTCTAAGACCTGGACTAGAGGTTTCCTTAGAACTGGAGAACCCGTAGCAGGTCCACGGGGGCAAATGCTGCAGGTGCTCGTGATGCTAGAGACATCAGAGAATCAACACCAGAGGGAACCATCATGTACAAAATKACCTGAAATTAGCTGTGACTTCCAGTGTTCCGCCCACGACTCCTCATCCTTGCAGTGTTTGGGAAGGAGCTTGTGGTGCCACTTGTCCTTGCCTGGCTTAGGACAAGAGACACAGGGATGGAGAGGTCCCTCTGGTTACCACTTTTCCCCTCTGCGATGGAATGTGATGTGAATTCCTGCTGTTTGGTTGTTAAATCGAATTACTTTCTGCTTTGTCTTTGAAAGCAAAACCATGTTATTATCTTATTAATATAGTTGCAGACTACAGCTATTTCCGTCCTACTGCAGAATACGGTGCAGGAAACTAAGCGGGGATCTATACAGCTTGGATTTATAGTCGCTTTYAGTCTTTAAGCTTTTCCCATTAGTTAATATTTTAGAGAACATCTTTCAGGTTTTCCCTCTGCATTTTATTGCTCACTTTAGCACCTTCTTTTGTCCAGCTGCTATGCATTTTTTTCATGCTATTAAGCCCTGATTATCACCGGGATCTGGTGAGCAGCAGGAGCGATGCAAGTGCACATGGCTAGAGCACAAGCATGCAGAGCTCGTAGCAAGGACAAGTCTTGGGTGCTGGGAGGAAGCACTTGGCCCATTGGTAGGAGTTGTGACAAATATTGTTGGATTTCACTGGGCTGCCAGCCCAGGTCACTCCCAGTAACACACATGGGAGTGAAGGTGGTGCTCAATGAAGGCATCACATTCACTCAACCAGGAAGGTGGGCCTGACTGGGGGCATTTGCGGTTTGTTGGTGTAGTCATTCTCCAATTAATTACGTTGCCAAAAGAAGATCTGTCGCTCTTCCTGGAGCGTGAAAAAACTAGTAGTTGCACTGCTGACATGCACTGGGACAGATTGTCCGTAGGCATTAATCTGGATTGTAGCATCTGGCAGCTCTTGGAGCTACGCGGTTTCCCCTGCCATTTAGGRGCCTTGCCATATTTCAGCATATTGGGTTTATTGGCCTTTGTTATCCCTCGTAGCAAGTGCAGCTCAAAGTCCTGGAGCCGGCTGACATCCTTATGGTTGGGTCTCTGGTCGTTTCAGCAGGGGTCAAACACTTGGCCGTGGAGAGACACGGAAGGTCTCTGCAGCACTTGGCAGTGTTGGCTGGCGAGGTCTGATAACAACAGATTCCCAAGAATCCCCTTTGTGATGTTTCTGATGCTCCTAACACTGCCTAGACGGTGGGAAAAGAGCAAGAGCAGATGAACAAGGAAGCTGCTTCCAATGGTGGGATGGAGAGGGGTGGTAGAGCTAGAAGGGGTGGGTTCGTTCAGAGCACATACTAGAACTACCATGTGTTTCCTTCCTTCCTACAACCCAATGATCAGTGTGCCTGGATAATCCGGGGTTTAATTTTGGGCTCTTGAGACATCAAGGATGTCACTCTGTCTCTTCCAGAAAGCTTTCTGAGGTGAACACGTCCTCTGTCTGTAGACAATGTCTTGTGGAGCTTGATTCATGCTGGAAAGGGTGTTCTCCAGCGAAACATTTSCTATCGCTTTTCATTTATCTAGAAAATGGAAGGAAATATCTTTAGCTTTTTTATTCCTAGCATTTTTTTTTCTGGCCAGAAAAAGAAAGACATGCTAGGCCCTTAAAACCGAAAACATTTCAAAACTGGATCATTTTAAAGCTTGTCAGATTACAGTTTCTTTCACATTTACCCTGTAATAGCCTCTTGGTTTCTTTTCTCCACCTACCAGTAAGTGCCTTGAAGCCAGCATCGGCTCCCTCTAATAGCTGATTTATTCCAGGGTTCACAAAGGACAGCTGTAAATTACTATATAGCTCCTTGCTCATTTTCCAAATAAAAGGAACGCTGCTGATTGCCAAATAATAGTGGAAGAATRGTAGGTGTTTCCTTGATGATTTTTTGTCGATCAGCTACATCCTCCTGATCTGGCTCTGTTTTTGCCTTCCTGCTTCCTATAAAATGTTCTGCTCCAAAGGGAACATGTTGCCAGGAGAGGTAGGACAGTGCTGGGCAGGTCGCTGGGATGTTCTGGGTTTTAACCACAGCTGGTTCCCTCAGGGAAAGCTCRGTGCTGAAGTAATTATAAGAGAGAAGACTTATACAGGAAGGGCTTTTTTTTTTTCTTGAGATTTGATACCCTGAAACAGCAGAGCTTTTCCTTGATGAATTATGTTTTAGGTATTGTTGCTGGGAAATGGCACCTGTAGATGCAGTCTGAATCCGTATCAGTCRCGATTGCGGATTTTTAATTAAAATGCATCATTTTGATGATGGATGTTGGCTCCACGAGCAGCGACGGTGCCAGGCGGGTGTCCCGCGGGCTCCGAGTGTCGCTGGTGGCAGTACTGACATCTGTCATGTCCCTTCCTATGATCTGAGCTCAGCATGGGCCTCTCCTGGAGGGCTTGCATGTGGAGCCACGGCCCCTGTRCCTTGCAGACAGGCCGTCAAAGCCAGCAGATACGGAGGTGACGGGCAAGAGGTGCTTGGCACTGGCAGCAAATGCCTATTTGCTTGTTCCCCAGCACTATTAATGCAGAAGGACATGTTTTCACCCTGGGATGAATGTTGGGCTGTGCCTCACTTCCCGAGAGCGGCTCTGTCCCGCTGCTCCCCTCTCTCCTCTTGCACCCTGTGGTCACCTTGCATCATTCAGCTGGAGCAACACTTACGTCCCCAAGTGCTTGAGGCCATTGGGAGCTGGACAAGGGATGAGGCTGGACCTGAGGTCATTGGAGGCACAAGGTTGGCTCTGAAGCTCTTGCCTGGAGCTGTCGCTGCAGAGAAGGGCTTTGATGACTGGACGAGCAGTGTGTTGACTTGGTTTTAGGCTCCCCACACATGGAGCACCTTGAAAGGACAGCGGGGAGCATCACACCTCTCCCTCAAGTCACCAAAATAAACTCAGTCCAAGAATGGTGTGTTTTGGTCCCAGAAGGAGGAATGGTCTCCTGATCACCTCAACCCGCTGCTAGATAATGTGGCCCGATGAGGACAAAATCCTGCAAAATTTGAAGGTATCCTGGAGCCAACCTGAGGGGCAGCGTGGCCGTGATCACAGGCCCAGATGCTCATGGATGGTGGATCGCAGAGTTGGGTCTCTTGGCTCTGTGTGTGGGGACACGGCTCTGGTCACCCCGTCTCTTGGGGACAGTACAACGCCAATGCTCTGGGTAAATTTTACACGCTGATATGTTAGTTATGTGTGAGTAATTGCTCTAAAGGGTGATCGATAACCTATAGATCTTACAGAAATGCCATGTGTTGCCTGTCCCATCCAAGCAGCCCTGACCTGGGCGGATAAATTTGAGCCTAGGTCTAACAGATCCCACTCCCTGCAGACCGAGTTGCTAGTCAATGAAGTACTCAACAGTCATATTTAGCTTTAATTTGGGTCTGATTTTGTGATCTGTTAGCACCATTAAGTTGTTTAGCAGCTATAATCACAGTAATTTTGGTAAGCATCTATAGATGGCAAGCATGGTATGAATAAGTCTATTTCTCATTATTTCTATCAAATTCCATGTGCTTATATTATCATTTCAAGATACTGATTTTAATTTAATACTGTTTAGAAAACAAACGCCTGTCCAAATTGGTTCCAGATGTGATTTGTTTCATTTTGTATCTTTCAAGATATTTTTAATAGTGTGGTAAGAGAGAATGCCAGAAGAGATGCTTTAGAGAAGAGTTTTTGTTCCTCCAAGATAAATCAGAAAAGATGTTTATTTTTTTGGACAGACCCTAATTACATATTTTAAGGAAAGGAAACTGCTTTTTGATATGCGTTAATATAATGAGTAGTCATTCTTTTTCTGGCAAGCTGCGTTCATGGACCCTGAGGTATCACGGAGTCTCATGTTGCAAGAGGTTTAAGACCAGGGAGGTGACAGCAGAACCGGGTTCCCTAAAGTGTGAAGTAGCTACATGCTCAGATGAGCTGAAAAATAGATGGATCCCTGCAGAACACCACCRTATAAAAAAGACTGCAAAGAAGCAGCAAAACTAAGCCCCAAACAGATACAGAGGATGTTTTGAAAGCTGTTGGCTGCGACTCTTTAGGAGCCTCGCAACAGAATTTTTTTATTGACYTTTTTTGAAGCTTGACATGGAGTATTAAAGGATGAGAAATTCAGACTTGCAATGCAGATCCACTCCTAGGATTTGTGTTTTTTAATGCAGGGTTTAATTTTCTGAGTTTAACCTTTTGCGTGCAGAGGGCGTGTAAAGGAGATGCGTAGCCGAAGCCTCGAACCCGTTTGGGACACAGCAGCCGGCTAATCGGGTTTAGGACACAGTTTCCTCTGGCAAACATGCCCAGCGTGCAGGTAGCGAGCAAATGGCTCCTCGGTGGCCTCTTGCTGCAGACCCGCTGAGTCTGGCCATGCCATTGCCACGTGCTATACATGCTATATAGGTRTATGTGCTATAGATACTATATAGGTACATGAAGGTACTGTTATGATGCGCACGTCCTGCCGAGCTGGCTGGGTTTTGTCCCCACCTGCAGAAGAGCTGGCCCCAAGTCATTCCCAGTTMTGTAGGTCAGACCGAGTGCTCCCCAGAAGCAGTTCTGGCCCTTGATGGACAGGAGTTGCCCAGTCTGATGTCCTTGTTCTGCAGCATAACACACCGGAGGGTCTTTTAATTAATCTCGGTGTTTAAAGTTGTGAGGGCTAAAAGTGGTCCTGGAAGCCCAGAGATCCGTGTGTGTCCTGGGTTCACAACAGATGCTGCTGTTTATTTCATTTTCATAGGTTTAGTATTCATAAAAAGCTTTAGCTAAGCTCTCAAGAAGGCCTTTCTTGCAGTGCTTCTCAACGAACATAGTTTGAGGCTAGATGAGATTTCGTATGGAGAGGAGAACATGCTGTGAGCCTGGGATCCCCAAAGCCTCGAGGAGGGACCTTCGTTTCCACCATACACCGACATGAAACCAGTGTGGCGGCTTGTTTTGAGGAGTGATATTCATGGCCATGAGTGTGAAATTTGGAAGAAGAAGAAATTTGGAAGGACRTTTTTAGCAGCAGCTTGTAAAAGTTCTGGTAAAAGCTGACCCCAACGCTTTCTGCTCACTCTGGGTACAGGCTGTAGATACTTTCAAGCTCCCAAGTATTCAGCATATTAGTCTAKTCTAGGTGGAGGTAGGTGATAACTGTTGACTTTGAAGCTGAGAGATTTTGGTGCTTGTTTATCTTGTGATATTATTAACAAAACTGTGAAAATAGAAGCAGCACTAGGGAATTTGCCTTGTTTTTGGAGACTGCTTCCTTTGGTGTTTGGTAGCACAGATCTCTGAGCTTTGGTGCTGCCTAGGGTTTTGAGTCAGGTACCTTTGGGTCTTCATGGCCTCCCACACTTGCAAAGCAAAGCTCAGCGAGCACCGGGCAGTGAAGTGTCGGTGGGTGCAGCACGAGCCCAAATCTCTTGTACTGGCAATTTGCCTTTTCCATCTCTCTCCTTTCACAAGCGGGTGTGCATGGCTTGGGCGCTAATGGTGCACGTCCCTGTCTCTGGTACAGCTTTTGTAGCGTCTTCCTTGAGGAGTTAACAAATGAAAACCCAAAACATTGATTTCAGGGACTCATTTGGCTTGCAATATTATTTAAGTTCAAACTTCACATTCTTAAAGCGCCTTTGAACATAAAAAGAGTATGGGGATCTTCTACCTGACGTGAAAATTAATTTTTTTCTAAGACTTAATGAATAGAAGCAAAGGAAGTGTTTTGACATTTGCATATCTCTAGGAAAATGCAATATGCCACAGGACAGAGGCCCTGGTAATGCGCTGCTGTCGGAGACAGTTCATCAGCCCCCCTGAAACAGACCCCTGTGCTTATTTTAGGGCAAACAGCAGAATTTTGCTCCGGAGCTTTTGTGGAGGAGTTATTCTGCCCCAAGATGCACGTGGTTGCTATGAAGCATGGCAGAGTGCAGAAGAGATTAAACCGTTCGGCTTGAATTTCTGATTAAGTTTAGTGAATGAGCTGGAAGCTAAAGATACTAAATCACTAATTTTAAACACTGTGAAAAGGCGGGTGACCGGGAGAAAGGCAAAGTGAGCAAAATAGCGATTTCTGTTCTTAATGCATCATGGAAAGACAGACAAAAATTAAGCATCCTCACGAATGTTGCCCTGCTGGTTTTGCTGGTTTGTTCAGGGATTTAGCATATGTTGTGGTCATTCCCATGAAGATCCAGGAGATAAAGAGAGGGTGCAGAGAAGCTAACGTGTGGACGTGCAGTTGGGTTGCTCCCCTGCAGCATCCTTCATGTGCCCCTCTAAAGAGATGCAGATTTGCAATCTTAATTTCATATTTTATAAAGCAAGGCAGGGTCGTGTTGTTCCCACCAACCTACCCATGAGTGCCACCATCGGGTCTCGTATATGGGTCACTTGCAGGATCTCTGAGATGTGAATTAGGCCACTGCCCGTTGGCTGCTGTCTTCGGGATGACAGGATGCTACCTCGCATTAGATAGCGATATAATTTTTTCACAGCTCCAAATAAATTTATCTGACAGCCATAGGCGTATTTGCTGCTTGACTGACCGCAACTCAAAACATTTTGTGATATTACAAATTCTCACATGTGAAGCATAAAATTTTGTAATATTAGTTTTCCAAGTTTTCATATGTTTGGGTGGTATTGTATTAAAGAAGAGGAGAGAGAAAAAAATAAAAAACTCAAGAGGATATTTTACTTGCTTGGATGAGCTTGAGCTGGAAGCGTAGTGCTGATAATGTGGTGACCGCAGTTTATCAGAGCCTGCATCAGCCAACAAAGCGGGTGATTAATTTATTTTTATTCTGCTGATGCCGCTGCAGACAAAGCTATCAACTTGAGCTGTTTCCTGAGCGAGGCCACTGCAGCCGAGGCAGAAGAATTGGCACAACTGGCGGTTCACGTGGGTGGAAAACTAGGGAAAAAGTACATTTATTTTTTTGGGAGGTGTGGGAAAACCATAATGGAGAAAGATGTTGAAGTGAATAAGCACAGATCTTGGTTTGGTCCCGAGCTGCGTTGCCCACCTGCGATTTCTCCTCCTTTTTCATGCGTTTCACGTAGTGGGCAGCGATKGGGGTGAAGGTGCCATTGCGGGGCTGCGATGCACAGGTTGATCATTGCCTGTCGTGTGGATTGGATAACGCCTTGCTTGGTGCAGCTGTGAACATGTAACCCCCTCTCTAGTGGTTTTTGCTTGTCAGATGCCGTAGCTCGAYGCTGCTGCTTGGCGCGGCCCCAAGGGTCGGGTGCCACCAGGGYGCTGCCCCTGCTCCCGCCTAATGACCTGGAATTCGTTGCGTTGACTTGTGTCCTCTCAAAGAAGCATCGTTTGCTGTCGCTGTTGTGTTATGTGCRTTGCTGGTTGATGCTAAAGATGAGGAGAGAAGCGTTTTTGGAAGAATGAGTATAAAGTGATGAATAGAAACTGTTGTGGGGGCTTATGTACCCCAGGGCAATGATTTGGGCAGGCTTTCCCCAAGCAAATGGAAATCCCATAGAATTATTGTAATTGGAAAAGACCTTCAAGATCATCAAGTCCAACTGTAAACTCATCACCCCCATGCCTGCTAACCCATGCCCCTAAGTGCCTCATCTACAGCATGGCTTGCCACCTTGCAGAACATGTTATATTTGAAGGAATTCCTTAGGGAAAGCTTAATTGCCTCACTCAGCATGCTGAATACCTGCCCTTGGTCTTAGTGTAAGGCCGAGGAGACCTCTCTCCACGAGGCTCTGGGAGAATTGCCGGCAAGTTGTGCTTTTGCTGGACGGCCGCAGACGAGCGGTCGGGCCGTCGCCGCGAGCGGGACGCAGAGGGGCGCTGGGCTCGCGTCCGTCGCGACGCATCAGGCGGCACCGGCTCCCTGCGAAGACGCGAGCCGCCTCGGGCCCGCACGCGCCAGCCGCTGCTCGCGCTTCCCTCGCCACAGCCCTCGGCAAGTGGAATTTGTGTCAATAAGAGCAGAGGCAGCAGCGTCCGGCCGCGCGTCCCGGGGAGGAGCAGCTCCATCCGYGCGGCATCCTAATGCCCCCGGCTGCCGCAGCGCTGGACTGCCGGCTCGCGGCGGCGGGGGAAGCCGCGCAGCCTTCTCCCCTGCACTGCTTGGGGTTTCAGCTGCTCTGGCGCCGCTGGCACGCGGCTCCGGACGCTTCTGGAGGTCTCGGTGCCGTTGAAGGGTGGCTGTAAAATGGGAATGAGCCTGGGCTCCGGTGACTCTTTGCCGTCACTGTAAGCACCAAGCTGACATAGTGCATTTCTGTAAATTCATTGGATTGCACGTCTGTTGGATTGCAGCAGAACTGACAACTGCATCGTGTCCAAACCTTTTCCATGTGCTGGGAACAACCAGCAAGGGAAAGAGAGGCACCTCTGTCCTTGTGCCCCTGTCATCTGCTCTCATGGTTCGGGCTCCTTAGTGATGCCAAGAGCATCCCCTTGCTGAGGCAATCCTCGTCCAAACGGAATGAGGAAAAGAAGGGAAACCTGGTGCCATCACACCCCCATCCTGGCCTGTAATTACCTTAATTCCCCCCTGGCAGAGGTGCTTGCRGATCAAGTCCTAGTGATTTGTCATCCATGCTTTACCCTGGAATATCTGTCACTGTGTGGAAGACCTTAAGGAAAAGCCATCTGTTTTCATCCCCTCGTTCCACAGCGAGAAGCTGCAGCGTGGGTTTCGGTGACATGTGTAACGCAGGCCCCCGCGGCTCCGCTCGGGATGCTCTTGTCTTGACAGGCCTCCAGCGGCTCCGCTCCGGAACCGGTACCCCAAGCCGGGAAGGGTGATGGGCATCGTTCCCGTCCTCATCCATCATCACAGCGCGTGGGACGGGAAGGGATCTCCTGACTTGAGACGCGGGAATTCAGCCTTGTCTCTTGGAGTGACGAATGGTATTTATTACTTTTCCACTTGCTCTTTTTGTTCCTCGTGTTTGGGGCTAAAATAATCATTCCTGTTGTTTGGGCTCAGAGGAAGGGCAGGGTTTGTGTTAGAAGCTGTGTAGATGTTTGTGGCTCTCCCTGGGAGCGCTCAGAGGTGTCGTGGTGCGGCCGCGTCGGGAAGGGCAGCTGGAGGTCTGCGATGGGCATTGCCAGCAGTGAACCAGGTCAGGACGCCAGGCATCGTCGGGCCCTCTAATGTGCCCGGTGGATCCGAACACCCTCGGGCATCGGGAAGCGGTGTAAGGGGGAGGCAAGTTGTGGTCATCCCTCCTTGGAGGCTCTATAAGTGCAGGATTTTTGGGATAGCACCTGGATGATTAACACAAACCCAACCTCAATCTCTAAAATACTTCAAAACTCCTGAATTCTGCTAGAGTAAATTTATCCTCAACAGACATGTGGGCAAATTGGAAATACTTCCCTGTAATCTGTTGTTGCTGGACCAGTTTGAGGGTTCTCAGTGTGAAGTTTCGTATTTCTTTTGAACTTTTATATGTGCGTGTACATATTAGGCGCCCTTTTTCCCTCCTTGTGCATGTGTTTTTTCCTCGGCAGTTAACCATTAATAATTGCAATTACAATTAATAAWTGCAGTAACAGTTAAGGTGATTCCCTTTAGAGAATCTGTTGCCATCCACTGATGAGAAGCCGTAGAGGGTTCCTGAGGACACGCTGAGCAGCAGGCACAGGACACCAGGGTCAGACCCATACACCCATCCCTAGCAGGAGGGAATCCTTGTGCTTGCACTAATCCTGCTGCCCCTTACTGCTTAGTAGAACCTTGGTTCAGGTTGTCACCTCAAGTGCACCCAGAAGTGCCTGAAAGGCAGATGTTCTGTGCAATTTTTAACTGCTTTAGATTCTCTGCATGTGGAAGAACTCTCCTCTGGTGAGGATTAGGCTCTCGTGGAGCCTCAGTGTTTCCCAATGTCATCTGTCCCCGGGGGTGACGCAGGAGCCCTTGCTGTTAATGCCACTGGCTGGTCTCCCCGTGCACATTTTAGGGTGCAGAGGAGAAAACAGAGTTCAAGAAGTGACCGGCCCCAGCCCCAGTCTGAGACACTTGGAGACCCTCATGCCAGGGACGATGACGTGCTCCTTCCAGCAGCAAAAAAGCCAGGGATTGTTTAGAAAGGTGTTTTGTAGCACAGAGGTATCAGTAAAATCCACGTCAGTGCCAAAAGGCTTCAACATTTATTAAGGCTTCCAAATAATACATTTGCTATCTGAAAGTATTTGATAGATGGGCCAGTCAGCCAGGGAAAAAGTGAGTGCTGGTTATTCCCCGAGGAATCCAGCCAATTTTGCTTGCTCTAACAGGAGCAAGGCCGAGAGGATTGTGAAATGTCAAACAGAAGCTTGCGTAGCATCGTCAGCCGAGGCCCACGGATGGAGCAAACGCTCTGGTTATCCAACAAAAGCCTGTTTGATTTTGTTAATTTAAATAACTGCATGTCTGGGTTAAGGCTGGGAGGAGATTTTCTCCTTGCAAGTCAGGACTGAGGTTGTTGGTGGTGAAAAGGTAGCTGGCACTTGCTGATTGCTCACAGCCATGGAGTGCATTGAGCTCTTCCRCATGTAACTCTTCCTCATGTAACTCTTCCTCTCCATGTCCTGAAGCTAAAGAACCCAGCTAGCCATCGATGTACAAATTCAGGGTGGCCAGATAGTTGTGTTTTTTATTTTTCCAGATTGCTCATGAAAAGCTGGCTTCAGCAGTACAAAAATAGCGTTCTCCAGTAGTGGTTTCAGAAGTAAAAATTACCATTGCRACAGGTCTTACTGGTTTTCCTTTGAAACAAGTCCTCCTCTTTTCTTCCCATCACTGTGTTTTGTATTTTCCCAAGTCTCTGGTCTCAAAACGTGCGGATCAAGGAGTGGATGTTTGTTCTCAGCTTGTTGCCATCTGCCTCTTGTTTTTCTGCCGGGCAGGGAGTCCCCATGCTCAGCTTGCAATGCCACCCCGTGCTCGTAGGACTGAGGATAGGGGCCCCAAAGCATCTCTTGAGCCGGGTTTATCCCCCTTGTCTGTGTTTTGGCAGCKCTTAGGGAAGCGCTTAGGTGGAACATCCCTGAGCAGACGGGACCATGGAGCCCTCCTGCTCCTGGGATGGTCTGGATTTGCTGCGCCGTGGAAAGCAACCTCTTTCCACCAGGTTTCCTGGATTTGCTGCAGCAAAGCRTGAGGGAACACGGGATAAATGCAACCAGTGTCAATCTGGTGAGGAGAGGGAGGGTTTCTCCTTCCCCCCCTAAAGGTACCACCGTGTTCCAGGCGTCCGACCCTGTGCAGCTGGATTAGGGAACTAATGCTGCTCCCAACTGCTCTGATCCCCCCAAAGAGACGTAAAACAGAGGAGATGAGGCCGCAGATAGCGAGCGTTGGCTAATGGAGATGTCACTGCCACACGTAGGATTCCCTTGGACTAATTACCTCTGGTTTGCTGAGGCAATGAAACAGAAATCCAAGTCTGAGGTTGGGCTGGATGTCTCGGTCTGCTTTCGGGAGCTTGGCTGCCCCCTTTGCAATCCGGGAGCATGACTTTCCACACCTAGGGATTTTTGCCAAACATTTTTTTTTACATATTGGCAACTGTCATAGTAGGAAATTTGCATTATAGGGCAGACARCAGGGCTGGCTGTACTGCAAATAAATTAATCATTGGGCGCAGGCAGCGTTGTGTTTATGGATCATGCATAATTCACTCCGGTTTCTGTTGCTGTGTTGGTGCTCGCGGCGCGGGGCCGGTGCACGAGCTGCTGCCTTGGCTGCTTCCCCTCGTGCCCGGCGCCGTGGACAAACRCTTCCCATTTTTTCAAGGTGAAAACAGCAGCTAAAACGCTGCTGAGAGTGAGTAGGACCAGTGGTAGGAGCAGCCTGGTCTGCACGTGGTGTCGCAGGGAGCTCTGCCGATGGCAGGTGAACGGCAAGCAAAGTTTTAATGAATCCTTGGAAATGCTGTCCGGGCCTCTTTGGGAATGATGTCCTAGTGGGATTGCAATGGTTGCCTCCCATAATCATCTGGAATTCACTAAATGGGAAGGGAAAGGGTCTGGGGTTCTCTGCGTGGTGGAGCGTGGACCTGCTGGTACCGTTTGGCATCGGGGAAAGGCCATCGTTGTCAAGCAGACGACAGGAGGGAGGCTGCGCTCTGGAGACCGTTGTGTTCGTTCTGGTGCCCGCCACAGGATGGCAAAATTCAAGGAAAAGCAGAAAAAAAGTCGTTTGTAGTCGGACCTGTTTGATTGCAGAGCTGCTCTGCAAGAGACCTGGGGAGCGCCCTCRTCCTGGCACAAATACAAACGTGGGAAGATTCTGTCCAGGATGGGAGATGGAGGTTAGTTCTGCCAGATAAAGGCATAACAAAATCCAATAGATGGAAATTGAAGCTAAATAAATTAGAACTAAAATTTGTTTGATCACTGAGACTAAGTAATCGTTTGAAAAATTACTCTTATATGCTTAGATCAGAGCTGGAAGCCTTCCTAGGAGAGGTACTGGAGAGCAAACGGAGCTGAGGGAGCTGCTGCAGCCCCGATGGGTTGGGTTGGGTGGCTGCGTGATGCAGGAGGCCAGAGCACAGGAGTGATCCCCACGAGGTGCAAGGCCCATAAATGTGGGACACGCTGCTCAAGGGGTGATAGGCACCAAAAAATTACATTTATTGGGCACTTTCCCACCTGCACCATTCCTGCTGCATCTCTCCCGGGACTCTTTCTGGCATTTCCCACCCCTAGGCCTGTCGACCAGGAAGGGCACAAAGCTGGAACTTGCTTTTTGGCTTGGCACTTGCTTTTGGCAAGGCAACCCGTGAGCTTTTGTTTCAGGAAYGATGAAGTTATATTCTGATACTCTTAAGTTTTTCATCTATTTTGAAAGCTGGTGGAGTAATASTTGGGTGTTATTTGCTGTAATAAAATCAAATATTCAAATAAATATATGCTGAGGCAAGATTTAACTCTTCCAGGTAGTAAATGTCTGCTTTTTAATAGTATCTATTTTTTGAATATATATGTATGTTGTCTGTTCCATTCCTGTGATTTATTCAGTGAGCTYCCAGTTGCTGCAAAATTATACATGGGTATCTGATAAATGTGCATCACAGTAACTGAAACCCATCCCTAAGATAAGCAAGTTAGTTGGGTCTTTTGTTGTTAATTGAATTTTTTCCAGCAGCGGCAGCTGAAGGATTGCTAATGCTCATGGATTTGCATGATGATAAACATCTGCTCCTCTCCAGCAGTAACTTTAGCGGAATTTCCCTTAATTTGAAAATTCAAATGAGGACTAAAGCAGGTCCTGGCAGGTGGGCAGCTCTTCCTGGGGACACCGAGGTGGCCCAAGGACAACCAAGGTCATGGTTTTGGGTGGCATCAGGTGCGGCAGTGGGATACTCTTTGTTCAAAGTTCACCCAAGTGCTTTAAGTTGCAGGAGATGTCTGAATGTCACCAGCTTTTCAGGATGTGCTTGTCGGTGTTGATGGAAGGGGATTGCTCACATACCAGCTGGGGAAGAGGAGAGTTTTTTCCTCCTTCATTACTATTGCTCAGCAGAAGTAGAAGGAAAGTTGGCCCAATCTGTCCATGCATTTCAGAAAGAAAAWYAAAACAGAGCAATTAAAGGAACGGGAAGACAGATAGGAAGAGGAGGATAGAAAATYTACATGGAGGAAGAGGGATTTGCAGTGAGAATTTATTTTTGTRTTTTACCTTGCGTTGCTTTGAAAGGCGCTTAATCCCCAGGCTTGCTGTTTGCCTGTTATCTCCCTCAGCTCCACGGAGGACAGAGGCTTGCTCRGGAGCTCCCCAGCAGCATCCGCTGCAATTCGCAGACACCGGGAGTAAAATTTTCAAAGAGGGCAATTAGGGAGGGAAGCGGATTAATGATCTGTCATCGCAATTTAGCCACGCTCGCCACTGACCTTTCCCAGAGAGGATGGTCTTGATAAATGTAGTTCATTACCGAGTTCTGACGTGAAAATAGAGTGGCGCTCTGTGTTTCTTGGCAGGCTGATCAATATTTTATCTGCCAAGGCATGCGGGAGCGCTAAGCGGGCTGAGCGGCGCGGGGCGCTCCGGGCGAGCGGCGCGCGCGGACGTGACCGTTGTTTCTTGCCACGTTTAACAACCAGACTTTGGTCCTGGGGAGCCTTGCAGCCCTAGCGGAGGCTGGAGAGCCTCTTCAGGCTGGTGCCGGGGTTTAATGGCTCGGTTGTATAGAAAAATGCTGGAAATGCCTATCTTTTAAGTTCATCAGTTGCATTGACAGAGGGAGCTGCACCTTCTTCCAAGGCTCCCCAAAGCCTGTGATTTTTTAATTCAGGAGCAGCTTCTACRGTGGGCAATTTAAAAGCAAATTATTGATGCTCTTAAATAAGCGATTAACAAGTGCAGGGTTTTTACCTGGTGCTCATTAAAGCAGAGGGCCAAGGGTGACTATTCCCCCGAGCGTGAGCTCTGCCTGCCCTGGGGTGGTCGCGTTCAGATCCGTGTTGTGTGCTCTTGGATCGGGTCAAACACGAGGGAGAGCAGCAAACGGTGACRTTACTCGTGTTCCCCATCCTCAAACATGTCCCCACAKCCCTGTGTGCCCAGGCAGTGGCCCAAGGGCCACCTCTGCTCCCCAGCCCGCAGGGATCATCATGGACCCATCCAAGAGTCCAGGTCCCCAGGAAGGGCACAAGGAAACCCGGGCAGGAGGCGGCTGTTAACAAGCCCTAGGGATGAGACAAGCGGCTGATGAGGAGTTTGGGTTGCAAAGGAAGCTGCTGGCAGCTCTTAGCCAAGTGGAAGCAAGAACAGGAAATAGCAGAAGGGCATAAGGATGGTTTTTTGTGTGTGATTCTTTTTGTTTAACAACTGTGGTTTTAATACCTTGAAGAACAGCAAACATGCAAGCAGCGCTGCTGCCAGAAACCTAAGGAGGGAGTATTTAGGAGATAGAGCAGGTGGATTCCAGGCACAAAATAAGAAGATTACAGGTGTCRTTGACAGCGGGACAGCAAATGCAGAGCAGACCTCAACCAGAGCTGCACARGCAGCTCCAAGAAGGGCTGCTGGCGGTGCCAACGGGAGGATAACCGGGCTGCGAGATGAGAGCAGCGCCTGGTAAAGGAGGGAAGGACCTTCACAGCCTCGCTGCCCTTGGCGTTGGCTTCCCAAAGGATTCAGGTTGTCCAAGGACGTATGCTTGACTGCGGACTGAATCCCGGGCAGAGCACGTCCAGTTCACCGGAGTGCCGTAGACGTGGCCTTTAGAACAGCATTAGATCCGGGCTGCGGAGCATGAATCRAGCACCCGAGCCCAGAGCGCTCGGGAATTGGTGCTTTGGCCAAGGGCGGTTGTAAAGTCGTCGTTCCAGGTCAGAGCGTTTCCTTTGAGCCGCAGGCCAGCAAGGGAGCAGGGCYGTGCGGCTGGAAAGCAGCACCCGGGCAGCAGGTACGAGGAAGGCAAGAGGTTGGAAGGCAGTAAAGAGGAGCTGCTTTGGCAGAATTGCTTGAGTGCCCTTGATACAGCAATGCTTTTGTCCTAAATAAACACATGATGGAAATACCGGGATTTCCCTGTACCACCCTTGGAGTGAGAATCAGGTGACTCTATGCTGCAAAATAGCAGGAATAGAGATAGACGAGGCAAGAAATAGCAGCCACGTAGCCCAGATTTTCAGCAAGATGAGACTGATCCCACATTCCCAGGGTACAAGAGTCGGGACCGAGGTGACTTTCAGAGATTGCTTAGAGAGCACGAAAAGTTTTGCACTTTGGCTGCTTTCCTAGGCACCAGCCAACTAGCTCCAAAGTGACCTGTGTATCCCCGAACAGAGAGGAGCTCTCACGTCTCGGAGGGTGAAGTTCAGGGTGGAAAATCAGCTTTTCCTCGTGGTTATTGCTCCCGCAGCAGTGGGATGCTGACCTGGCGAGCGGGGGCAGCTCCAGCCTGCGCGGCTGCTCCTGCCCGCTGAGGTCGCGGCGCGTTTGAAGCGGCGAGTACAAACACGACGGGTGAGAGGAGAGCTCCGAGKTAGGTGGGTTTGTTACCAGAGAGCTGCCTCCCACCTGGAATTTTAATTGGATTTCGGTCAGAGTGAGACCAGAGTACAGAAGATGATGCAGTGAGCCATGGAAGAACAGAGAGGGCAGTTACCGACGTGCCAGCGTCTCCTCTTGCTTGCAGAGGAACGATGCTTGTGGTCCCCAGTGATCTGCAGCAGCATCGTCCCTTATGCTATGTGAAACCAGTCCCTGCCAATTTAATCCAGCTGGCTCAGCACTGGGATTAAAATGCAAGGTGGTTTTAACGCTGCTGTTGTGGCACGTGCGCCCTGTGCCGGCGCGAGTGTTTGGACGCCTGGAGTGAGGGCAGCTGGAGAGCAGTCGAGCACAAAAGGTCAGCAGCYTCTGTACGTTTCAGTTAAAGTGGAAATATTTCCTCCACGAGAGGATACTCTTAAATCAGAACAAGAGGTTCCCCAAGGAAGGATCAGTAAAGACCAGACTGCTCTTTCTGTAACGTCAGAAGAGTGGGATGAAACATGGAGCGTCCCTGGGGACTCGGGGCCTCGCTGGCCACAGAGGCTCCAGGTTTTGCTGCCCGCTCGATCCTGTGGTTCGTGTGGTCAGGACTAGCGAGTGCCTCTCATTTATGAGCATTGAGCGTCCTAGCCTGTGGAAACCCTCCTCTTCTCGGGTTTTATTTATACTTTACAGGACAAATTTATTTTATCTTTGGAGAAATGCAGAGTGGGTGGGATTATGAATCCGAGTGTCTGCTCCCAAAGCTCTGTAACATGGAAGGGAACATGCTCAGGAGCCTCCCTGGCAGCAGGATTTTAGAAAAGGGGCATACCTTGAAGTGTGGCCTCCGTTTGSCACTGTGCAGACGGTCTGGACTGCACCTTGTCTTTGACTGCACCTTGCTTCTCTCCTTCCACGTTGAGTCTTTTGCAAAGCTCGAGGCACACGTGCACAGTCCAGTAACGCAGCCTTCTCTTGCAGGTGGCTCGTGCACCATGGCAGACTACGGGCGGCTGAAGAGCGTCCTGCTGGAGCTGGGGGAGCGCCGGCGGAGCGCGCCGAGCCGCCCCGCGCGCGACACGGCCGCCCAGAAGCGCGCCCTGGTCCAGGACACCTTTACGCACCTGGATGTGAACGGCGACGGGCATCTCAGCAGCTCCGAGCTGGCCCAGGTGGGTTTGTTGCCCAATAAAAACGGAATTAGGAAGCRGATTGGGGGGTTCATTCCAAGTGTAGATTGAATACAGCACTTTTGTGAGAAGGGCTGTTTGTAGCTGTCTGTCCAGCAGCRGGCAAGGGAGGGTTGGAGTCCTCCCCAGTCTTCAGGAGATGTTGTGGTCGCAAACCTCTGAGGTCCTTTGCAAACAAGCAGCCCTGTCCTTGCCCCTGAGAAACAGACGATGATCCTTGTTGCTACCAGGCCTCTTAGGGAGAGTTTCCGGGTAGCTGCTTGTGTAAAGTTAGTCTGGATRTTTAGGTATATGGCAAGGTAGGAAGAAGCCTCTTACCACTTTTTTCCTGCATTTTGGACTACCTAAAAAGGCTCTTTCTCCAAGGATCCATATGCAGCTACTGAAACGTTGATTAGCTGAACTTCATAACGTTAGAGGAAGTGCAGAGTCTGAGCAAACTCTGATTTCCCATCGCTGTGCACTTCTGGCTCATTAGTGGGTAGTGCKAACCCTGAACGTGCAGCGCGGAGCGGCTGGTTCAGCCCGCCTGCGCCAAGCACCAGAGTGAGGAAACAGCCCTGCACGGAGCAGGAGACCTGGCCCCAGGTGGGATGCAGCCTCTGGGCTCCATAGCGTCTCCGAGCGCTGTTCCCAGGTGTTCCCGTTGCTGCCGTGGAGCTCCCGGGCTACCCGATCTCAATCCCAGTGCTGTTCACGGGATGCAGGAGCCTTTCTGCACAAAGCAGCGTCAGCACAAATGCTCCAAGCTTTCCCCGCTRTGAATATATGCAGTCCTTCATCTAAATCCGACCATTATGTGAGGACACGGTAGATGGAAGAAAACGCTTTTATGTGAATTCAGAGCCGGCTTTTGCACGGTGACAGCTAGCGTCCGTCCTCCTCTCCCATTTCTTACCCTTTTCACATGAAGCTTATTCCATCAGGATGTGCTGAGAGGCAGCTTGCGTGGAAATAAAGCCTTGGCAGCCTGCGTGCCCTGGTGAGGAGGAGGGATGCCCTGTGCTTTAAAGGACAGGAGTTTAGGTTTACGAGGTTAGGTCTGCGGCAGAGTTGCCACAGGCTCMGTCTGCCCGATGCCTCGTGTCCAGGTCTCTCCCAAAGGGCAAACGAGGACCTTGGCTGCTCTATTGTCTTTTAAATTTCTCCTGTTGTCGCTGTGTTGCTCCTAAAGCTGTTCCAACAGGCTCCTGTTTTTAGGAGATTGATTAGTCAATAAGAGGTTTTTAATTTTCCGTGTTATAGTCTCAGCAGACTTTCTGGCCTTGTTCGGTAGCTTTGGGATGGATTCATCCTGGCTCTTTTAATTTGAGCCTGTGCAGCTTCCCATTCCTCCAAAGGCAGGAGTCTTATTGTCCACCAGTAGAGGGGAAGGAAACGATGGTGGTGCAGCAGGAGCTGCTGTGATCTCCTCCTCTCTGGCCACCACACGAGCTGTTGCTGTTCCCTCGTTTTATTTAAAAGGAAAATAGTCCCTGGAGCCCGACAGTATTGTCTGCAAAGAAAAACCCGAGGCAGGTAACGGGCTCTGCTGCAGGGAAAGCAGAGGCGTTTTTAAGGGTGGAACGATGGTCCTTATGCCCAAAGCGGAGCCTCCGTGCTGGGATCTCTCCCAAGGGAAATGCTGCAGACGGAGCCCCTCTGGAAAGGACTGCAGCCGTACTCTGCTTAGGGCCGGCCTCATCCCCTGGCTTCCCGAATATCCACTCCAACCGTTCCCTGTTGGATGCAGCAGGTCAAATATCCAAATAAGCTGCAGCCATGGATATATAAGGCCATTAACAACTGTGGTAATTGGAATGTTATTTCCATTTAAATCTTTAATGTATGTTAAAGTCAGATTCATAAATCTACTGAATAARTTTTGAGTTTTTTTCTTTTTTTTTGCTCTGACATTAAATCAAAAGGACTACTAAAAACTTGTCAGTCTTATGAAAAGTTAATCAATTTTCAATACAAAAGTAGACAAAGGGAGATTTCCATCTTTAGAAGATTGATCTTGGAAGTTATGGTTGATCTCGCTTTTATTGAACATTTTTACTCRCTAGGTGAAGGGTCATTTTTTTAGCATTATTACTTCAGATTGCTTTAATGCAATGGGCCAAGACWAGAATAGTAAATAAAAGCGTCTCTGGACTAAAGCAAAAAGCCTTCCTGCCTKGTAGATGCAACACTTCAATAGTTTCCTTTGCTCTGCAAATACTTCAGAGTTTTTAATTTAATTATGCTTGGGTCCGGTTCGGGCTTTATGCTAACTTGGATGTAGGACATCTAAAGCTTCTCCAGTTCCTCACATAGAAACTGTGCAATGTTTAGAATATGTAGGAAACGTTGTGAAAGTAGAAATTGTCAAAGGTCCCTAAATCCCTAGGGCCTTCACCTCCAACGTGTCGCTCTAGAGTTGTTCTGGTGGCTTCCCACCTGCCATGAGGACCAGGGATTTGTATAGCATTAATTCCTACAAAAAATTTGCCCCTTACAGAAGTAAAAATTAAATATCAGGGACTGCAGTCTGTAGCTTGACGTTGCACGTAGGATGACACGCTCTCTTGGCCCCAGGTGATGAAGAAGGAGGCTCTAGAGGATGATGTGTTGCACTGTACCCTGGAAGACCTTCTGCGCTTCGACGATTACAACAAGGACGGCTTCCTGACCCTGCCCGAGCTCTACACGGCCTTCCGTGAGTGCCAGCGCGCTCCGTGTCCCTGCGCCCACGGAGGGCGGGAAGGAGCAGCGCGCGGGCGCGCGTCCGTGGTGGCACCCTCAGCAGAGCTCATCCCGTTCTGCATTTTCGGCCATGGATATTGCTAGGAAAGGGCTTGTTTCTGACGCTCGCAGTGCTCCGAAGGGCCGAGTGTGAACTGGAGGGTTGGCCCAAGTGCGTGAGACCGATGGGTCGGTCCCGGTTCCCGCTGTGCCGCTCGCTGTGGGCGCCGCAGGGATGCGGGTGCTGTGCCGGCTCTGCACCCCTGCCTGGGGCTTCCCGGGGATCCTGAGGAACAACACCCCTAGGAAAGGCTTTTTCTGATTCCTTTCCTTGGAATCTCTCCAAATGTGTTGTGGCAGTGTTAGTTTGACGTGTGGAAGGTATCTTACTGAATGTTGTGTCTAGGAATAATGGGTTTTTTTGCAATTTTTTTTTTTGCATGATAGTAAGTAAATTACTGTGTGCTTTCAATGCACATCTCTGCACCGTTTGCAGGAATCCCTAGATCACCAACCTTTTTAAACAGGGTGACAAGAAAGTATTTTAGTTATTCTATTTATTTTCATAACGTTGTGTTCGCACTCCAAGTTAAGCCTGCAGTGAAGAACTTCCCTGGAAAAGGACCATGCAGTCCCCTTCGTTGACAACACAAGACTTTATTGGTGCCCATAAAGCCCTTTGAGATACTGAAAGAGTAAGACAGAAAATGCTATTTTTTTGCAACAAGCAGGGTAGTGAGCTACAGAGGACGAGTGTGTGCTTCATCCTGGAAATGCAGAGCCTCTCTTTTCCCAGAATCTCCACTTTTCTGAAGAACATGGTTTCTGTTTTCTTTACTTCCAGCTTTTCACTCAAAAAAAAAAAAAAAAAAACCTTTGAATAATAATTTTTTAAGTGCTTTTAAATTAGCCCCAGCTGTCACCTTAGACCTGCTTGAACCACATATGCACTTAATTCAACGCAGCACTCTCAAACTAGCAGCTATACAGTAAAACATAAAACCTCACACATTAAAAAGGCCATAAAGTGAATTAACCCAGCCATATAAAGGCTTGACACGCAGTTGCTCGGGAGCATGTGTGGATCAGTGAGTTCTCAAAGTCACAGCAACTCCCAGGGAAATTGCACGAGTCATTTGCATGGGTTTTTGCTCCAGTGGATTTTATATATAGGTAATGAAAATAAGAGAAGTACAAAATATTAGCCAATGAACAGAGACAGTAATCAATAGCGTRCAAAAATATTTTAGCAGAAACCAAAATATTGCAATGAGTGTCTACCAGAATTTTATATACAAAAAAGGGGGGAAAAAAAAATGTTCTCCATCTGCGTATGAAAATGAGACTTACTTCTCTGTTTTGGTTTTTGCAGAATCCATGCTATTATTAAGAGCCATTAATGGGTCATCAACTTTTAGAATCAAAATTTACTGCTCACAACTTTTTTGCAGCTTCTGTAGGCAAAGTTCACTTCTTGGTGAAATTGCATCTTTTCATTTTACTTTATTGCACAATCTAGGAAAAAACAGGTAAAAACGTTTCTCCTGCAGGCRGTTGCTGCGAGCGCGTGGTTTGTTTTGCAGCCCATAAGCATTTCTGAATTGGGCGCTTCATTCTGAGCCGGGATTTGGCCGGCAACAGTAATTTACAGGCATTGCACCCGGTGCATTTTTCATATTTGTGGCCCATTACGGTGATCCTGCTGTCGCTGGAAATTGCCCCRCGTGCTGCTGCCGGGAGCCCGCGAGGACGGCTCAGCCAGCAGCACCATCTAATTACCCGCGTCGAGCGGCGTCGCGAAGGCTCAATCGAATTTATCCTCTCCCAAACGATGTTAGAGCTGCTCCGGTGTCTGCGCCGCGCTGCAGCCTGCCAGGATGACCTTGGTCGCGGGAAGAGCTTTGCAATTTGTCTTTGCTTTGCCGCGCCGAGGAGCTGCGTTTTGTTTTAAGGAGCCTCCTGGCCTCTCTGTAAGGAACCGAGCGGCGTCGATGTCTCTTGCTCTCGGTTTGTGCAGCTCTCTCTTGCTTTCTCGTCACCCTGTCCATGCTAATCGGTTGTAAATGAACAAAAAACATGGAGTTTGGAGAGGAATCCACTGGCTTGCCTTTTCTGAAACTTGGTTTCCCCATTGCAAGGTAATAGCTGCTACTTTAAATGATGATATCTAATCATGCTAATTATTTGCATGGTGCTGTTAATGCGCAGTCTGAGATTTTGGGAGGGAAAGTGGCCCTCCTGCTTAGCCTCTCCAGTGTGCCCTCCTTTTCCTGCTCTTCTGAAAGAGCTTTTGTCCCTGAATCCCAATATTTCAAGCTTTTAAGAGTTTGCTTGTGTGTGTAGAAGGCTACAAATACTGTAATCCTGTTCTAATGGATATCACCTCTTAAATTCACCTTCATCATACGTAAATAACATATGAGGTGGTTCAGATATTCTCCTGGCAGCTCTGGAAGGAACAAATTATAGGTATTTTCTAATTTCTCATTAGCAAATTTTATTAGATAAGCAGGTTTGGGGCTGTTACTTAAAAACATTAAATTTTAATGTGATATTCGCAAGAATTCCATATTCCAGAAATACAAAGACTACTAGTGAGTGTACTTATCTGCATCTTTTCTTTAAACTGTCACAAAAGATTCCGCGAATGAGGAATAAATAAAAGGCATAGTTGTCGTAAAAGCTGTAGCAGAGCTTGCCTCTAATTAATCAGCGTGGAAATAGTCTAGCAAATTGGCAAGCACATCACCCAGCTGAGTACTGCTTTAAATATGCTCCGATGAGTGATTTTGGAATCTGACTTGTGGAAGCGGATGCGGCTGGGGGTCATTACAATTAGGGATGTGGCTTTTGGCTTTCCTTTTGCCTGCGCTAATGGGCGAGGAGCAGCCTGGGCCAGATGGGAGAGCCCGGCTGGGGAGAAAGGCAGCGGCGACTCGTGCATCTCTATCATCATCAGCGTGGACAGGTCAATTTGTAGTACAAATATGTCAGGGGAGGGAAAACATGCCTGCCATCAAAATGGCTTTATCTTGTCAACATTGGTTAGTTAATAAGAGGTTATTAACCCAAAGACAAAATCCCCTGGAATTCCAGCTCATTGCCAAGGGGAACCTGTTCCCGCCCCTGCTATCCCTGCGCATCCCCAGGAAATTCCCCCTTCCCGCTGCAGATTCTCAGGTCGTTTGCAGGACTTTGTGCCGGCGCTTTTGGAAAAGGACTTCCCGGATAAACCGGCTGCCTTACCTCCCTGGAAACGCATGTGTGCAAATAAAATGTGGATGGTGTTTTTGCAGGGTGCACGTTTCTGATTTGCAGGAAACTACTTTGGGCCGCAGCTTTCTTGTTCCTGCACAAGGGTTAAGATCAGTGCTCACCTGTGCAAAGCAAMGGTGCGCTTTGAACAGGAGGGAGCCAAACCTAAGGAGAAGCTGTTGGATCAAGGGGGAAAAGGGGATGGTAATCAGACGGGAAACACTGAAAAGCGTCGCTGTTCCTGGAGAAATCTCATCGTAAGGGGAGTTGGAAAGAAATGATGGAAATGAATGCACGTACTTGGAAATGTGTGTGTGATAGGAGTATTCCACATGCACCTGGAAAACCAGGTGTTCCYGCATAAAATCGCGTCTGGAATTAGCCTTTTTAGATGAAGTGTTTACTCGTGTGCTTTGCGAATCTGTTTTCCCATCAGTACGGCGCGTAGGACGGGATATTTGTTAATGCTGTCCCTCAGCTGGACTGATCAAGCTCGACAATTGTATTGGACAACTGTSGGATAAAATGTGCCGAGTGAGGTAGTCTCTTCTTAAACATTATTATTATTGCAGGGACAGTGATCTGCACTGTCAGAGTCCTAAAATATTGACCATCCACGTGCCCTACTCTGCCTCCTCACCTGCAGTCTCCTTGGCGTGCGATTTTCTTTTATGTTGCTGCAGACCAGTCTGCATTACGAGAGTCTCCTGAAATAAGGTTTTGGCTTGATCAATGGGAAATGACATTATAGTTTTTTATTATATGGTTTTTGCTTAAAAATGGAAAWAGAAATTGCTGTCTAGATGTTTTCTGGAGCGTTTCTGGTGCTGCTTTGCTGTTCCTGTGTGCGGGGGTATCTCCTGCACGCTGGCACCAGCACCCCAACGTGAATTGCCAAACTACAGTGTAGTTTTTTACACACCTCTCATTTCAAAAGATACCATCTGGGAGATGTCGATGGGCTTAATATATAACAATTGAATGAGACACAGTGAACTAATTACAAGTTGTTATTGGAAATCTATGGCTGACAAATTGCAAAGAAAACTCACTAGAATACAGTATACTGGTGATTTTCGGACGGTCTTCCAGGTGCATTGATTTGTTCGTCTCTGTTTGAAATGCAAGAATTTCCAGCRTGGAGCAGAGCTGGTGCTTCAGRGGTGGTGTCGTACAAACCGTATCAAATGTCTACACGCGCTCTCGCAAGAATAGACTATCTAAATATTTATAAGTACTTATGAGTGACTCAGTGGCGCATAAAACCAGCCAAATACCGTTTCTCAGAAAAGTGATTTGATCCATACCAGCTATGTTCACTGAAGCAATTTGGCATACACAAATAATAGTATTTTTAGTTACTTGCAGGCGCAGAATTGCATCAGTGCAGAGGAAATAAAAATATTGGTGAGGACCTGTGATGACTGGCTGTCCGAGCCATACAAGTGCACCTGCAGGTCACGTAGGCAGAGATCTAGGAATTATCATGTGCTTTCARTTAGCTGTAAATAGAGAACTGGAGGCTCTCCTATGATTTCGTCTTGTCCTTTCGAAAGAGGTTTTCTAAGAATCAGACCTAACTGTTCAGACTTGTGGTTTTTACACAGGCAGAAGTCAGCAGCATATTGGAGTGGATGTTTCTGTGTCTCGTTTATGTCTGTAAAGATTGGAGAATATTTATTGCCCTTTTCCTTTTGCTTGGTGCCTGCTCAACGTTGTTTTCCCTTTTTGGGAATTGCTGACACTGTATTAGCCCATTGAAGATTTCTCTTTGATCTTCGTATTTATTCCAGATCATGGGTGGAAATGTAGAACAAATTTGGGCTTAGGATCTCCCTATTGCCCAAAACAGCATATAGTTGTTCCCTTACTCGAACTAGCCTTTGAGATCTGCCCATCAGCCAGATCTTAGTTCATTTAACACTTATTTTATTGCTATCGCACACCACTATAGGGTTAATTTTTTTGATCCAAATGCCAGAGCCGCCCTCAGAAGATTACCAGGCGTGGTGCCTTTGCCCCTTGCACGGGATGGGATTTGTGCGGAGCCGCCGCTGAGAGGTTTTCATCTCGTGCTCTTCACGGGGAAAAAAATCTCCTTGACAAATTCGGGATGTCGAGATAGGAACTGGAAAGGTAGCGGTGGGGAGTTGAATAAGCTGAGCTCAAAGGTTGGTTCTGCATTAATACTTCCAAAAAGAGTCAAAAAAAAAAAAAAAAAAGTCCTAGTCTATAGGAGAAAATAAATCAATAACCAAAATGCTGCCTTTGCCTCGCAGGGGCAGCCTGTCCTTAGCACTGCTGTCTGCCTGTAACATACGCCAGAAATTTATTCTTGATGTTCTGCGTGATCCAAACTTTGGGAAGAACATCAGGATCTGTCAGTAGGGATAAGCGAATTCAAGCYTCGAGCTGCCCTGCACGTCCCTGCTGCCCTTGCATGGGAATAAAAGCAGAAAACCCCTCATTTGCCCCACTCCGTGCGGCCAGTCGTGCCATCCCATGTGCAGAGGGCCGGCAACGTCGTGGCAGTGCCGCTTCTTACAGCCCAGGGGCTTTATGCCTTTTTTTAAACATAGATATAGTCTTTTAAAATAGACTCATTTCTGGTGTGAGAAGGTGGGAATGCGGAGCCCGGCCTGTGTACCATGGTGAGGGGCTCATCCCATCTGCTCCAGGAGCACAGGCCTCTTCAGCACCCTGCTTMAAAGCCTGGGCCCCTGCAACGAGCCCAGCTTGAAATTTGGGCCTTAAGAACATTTTAATGATGCTTTTGGAGGGCATCTATGCACCTATTTCCRTGCTAGTTGCCACTGGTTTTGTTTCACCATGAGGCTATGTCCAGTACAGTGGAAACCATCAAAAATCATCATTTTTCTCCCACGTAAAGCAGTCTGAAATACTTGGGGAGCCAGCAAGGAAATGTAATGCATCTCCTGGCAGGGCTAATAGACTTGTTTTAATGCAATTTACTCACCAAGCATCTGCTAAAATGGAAGATGAATAAGGGCCTGAAGTTGTTAGAAAATTGCCACTTTGCTCCTTATTCTAAGATGCATTTTTATGAAGCCATTCATTAGTCTCCAAGCCGGGCAGACACCGTCGTGGGAAGACTCCATCGCCTTAGCTGGTATTTATTGAATCCTTTGCTGCGATGTGACCAACAGACACTACGGATGGTAATTAACACATTGACTGATGAAGCTGACGGATGTTGCTGGTGGTTTATAATGGGCCTGGGGCACATTATACATGTGCTGTGCAGCTAATGTGGAAATTACAGAAGAGTTGCTCGTGGGAGAGGTTGAGCTGCCTGAAGTCACTCGTGACACCTCGGTTCGTTGTTGCTGCTGCTGTTTGCACTTTGTGTGCATGGTGCTGCCCGGGAGCTGCTCCGAGAGGCCCAGCTAACGTCCTCCCGGTGTCCAGGGCTGCCAGGTGGGACCCTTTGCAGTCRCTTGCAACAGCCAGTGCAGGTGGGAGCGGCGGCAGGGAGCGGATCGCGCTCTGCAAGCAGCCGGATCGCACAGAGCTGGGAGAGGTGGGAGCTCAGCCTTCCCGTTCCTCGTGCCGTTACCAGCCTGCAAATCCTTAGCCTGTACCCAGCCAAGCTGAGGAGGATGATGGTGTCTGTCCAGTGGGTGGGTTGTCCTGGCCGCCTGGCAGTCCCTGTGGTTGCTCAGCACCGTCCCACACCACTGGTGCCCCACGTGCTGCGTCCCCAGAGCTCCAGGATCAGTGGGCATTGAAGTCCCCTGTGTCCTGTAAGTCTGTGGTTTATTGCATCAAATTTGCACATGAAATGCAAGCTAGGAGGGCCCTAACAGCCTTTTTATGCCAGTGGAAATACTGGGAAAGGTGTTCTAAGGAAGGCACAAGAGGAGCATGAGCAATTGCTTTTTAGCAARTTAAGGGCTTTCTTGGCCTCCCGCTCGTGTACCTCTTGGAGAACTTGTCTGTAAGCGTCGCAAGGGTGGGTGTTCTGGAGGCTGTTTTCTGCTTAGAAATTCTGCCTCCATAGCAGTTGGGTCTCAGCTGTCAGGGGCTGTAGCGTCTCTCTTCAATCCAGACACTGAAAATCCACACGGTTTAGGGGTAATTTAGCTTTCTTATCTCACAGCAGTCTTTTTTTTACCACTTCTTCCCCATTTAAATGTGTCTGTCACCAGGGAGGGCTGGAAGGAGCCCCAAGGCTCCCGGAGAGAGGCGAGTGTTGCAGGAGCTGCTGCATCTAAAGCAGCTCCTGGCAGATGGACATATCCTTGCAGTAATGCCACATCCAGGAGCTTCCCTTTTCTGCGGGTTTGTTGTTCAGAACTGCACCCAAATTTTGCATAATATAATTTCCTATATAGCTGCTCTTCTATCTAACTTCCTATCCAATTGAAGGTACGTCCAGTGTTTGCTAGAGACTGATGGTAGGGGCATGCAAATACCTCCTGCCAAGCAATTCAGGCTCTGTTAGCAGAGTATTAATTTGTATTAGCTGCAATTATGTGAATGGAGTTTCCTGGCAGAAAGGATGTGGCTGCTGCAAGCTGTGGGAGGAATCAGCTGTGTACTGGGAAAACGTTGGCAATTTTGTGTGCTTGAATGATGCTGCAGTGTCAACAGCACCATCCCTTCAGATCACAGGGTTTTAGTTAAATCAAACTGACAAGATATTTTCTTGGATTTGACMCGTCGTCTGAAGAAATTGGTTAGTGCCTGGCTTTGTAAAGTAAAACGCATCAAAGTAAGTTTGAGGGATGGCTGGAGGTAGCCAGAGCTACACAGGTAACTTCCCTGCAATTTCTCTCTGTTATTAAGGTTTTATATTTCCAAAACTGCTTGTAAATAATGACTGGAAATCTTTCCTTGTCCTSCCTGCAAAACTGGTCAGTCCTTTTATTAACACTTGTTAAAATTTATTTCACTCCRCTTAGTGAAGGGGCTGATGAGTTGCTGCCTAGGAGGCTTGTGCGACGTTTGCATTCCAAGYGCAAATTGCAAGAACTGAACCTTGTTCTTGAGCTCTTGAAAAAGGAAGAACTCTTGGAAAAGCCTGGCAGGCTGYGCTGAGCAACCCTGCCTGCTGAGCACAGTGCTGTCCAGCCCCTCCGGCTGCCGGAGAAATCCCGGAGCTCATCCGAGGGCGGCGGGAAGTGCTGCCGCCTGAGCCCCAGCCTGAACCAGGCAGCGGGGATTCACAGAGAGAGCCGCCGGACAGGTCCCTCGCAGGGGATGTTTGTCCAGAGCAGCCGTATTCCTTGAAAGCACCAACCTGGTCGCAGCGGTAAAAGCAACGAGACTTTTCTTTCATTCTGCCCGCTAGAACCAGCGGAGAGGAACAGAMGCTGTGAGCAAGCTGTGCTGCAGCGAGGAGCCTGCGTTTCGCGGGGAGTTTAGGAGCTTGTTTAGAAGCTGTTTGCAAAGGCTCAGCCCACGTCCTAAAGAGTTGTCCCAATCCTCAAGTGTATTAGGATTCCCCAGCCCTTTACAATTCCCTGTTCCGATTGCCTCGGGCTCATGTCCCCGTGGCCAGATGCAGAGAAACCTGTGTCCTAAACTAGACTTCCCTCTGTAACCCCAAAGCCACCTGCCTCTGTCCACACAATTGTCTGCACCAAGGTGTCCGTCTGGTTGAGCCATTTTTTAGAAGATGTGCATGCAAGTAGCTGTCTCAGCATGCGAGTTTATTACAGACATATTATTGCTGGAGAACACACCAAAGAGATGCTTCTCCATGCCCAAACCTGCAGAAAGCTTTCTCTGCAGCTCCCATCACCTTGGGTACCAATGTCAACCAGCTCATGCTGCCTCAACTGCAGTAAAACAGAGCTGCTTCAGCTCCAATGCTCGTGGAGATGCTTCTTAGTTAGCTTGAGCAGATGCTCAGATTTTTTGTTGCTGTCGAGCAAGTTATTGCCTTGTTATATTCATTTGTAATAGCAATAACAGCACAGTGACTTTAGCTGTGAACCATATTTTACATCATCTGGTAGGGCATGCTAGTTAATGGCAGAACATCCATTGCTCATCTGTTTTTATTTTGTGAAAGACCCTCAAAATTGTTCAAACAGTTCAGCCAAACGAGTCTRAATATGTCTCACCAGGAGACCCCTTCAAACCATTCATCTCCGCTTTGCTCCTCACTTGAGGATTTGATCTTTGCATGGCAAGCAGGGAAGGAGCTGGACTGATCTGCCTTTAAGCTTTCGCTTCATTTGCAGGAGCCAGTAGCCTAAACAGATTCTTTGCTGGCCCAAAGCAGATAAAACTGTTTCATCCCTTTGCTCACCTTGCGTTCGGACATTGCAATATTAAGAAATTAATCGGTGCTCAGCSTGCTCTTTGGGGCGCTTTGCAGCTCTGTCTGGCATTGCCCCGTCACTTGCAGCAGAGGGAACTTGCATCGTTGCTTAACAAATAGGCYGCTTAGGATTTGTTAGAGTGCTCACATTTCATTTAGGCTGTTTTCTCTTGGAGGGATGAAAAATGCTCAATACGTTTCTATTGCATCTACGGACGACTTGAAATATATTATAAGAGGATGTAGAATTTAGTTTTGCTTCATTTGAATAAAAATACAATTCAAAGTATCTACTTTTCCTTTTGCAGAGCCATTCTCCGCATTTTTCTCTCCTCAAATATAGCAGTAGAAAAATCAAAACAGAGTTGCGTTAAATCAATGCCTCTCATAAGATGGCAGATTCTTCTAAGCTGCAGGATCCTGGAGGCAGACGCTGCGTCCTGGTATGTTCATACAGCAGGTGCTAGGAGGCTGCAGTGGGCAAGAGGAGTGCAGAGGGATGAAGGCTGAGCGATGGTTGGTGTTTATTTGGATGCTGCAGAAGCACCTCAGTGACCCAATAAACGTCGGTGCCTTTTTTCAAGCTGTTGCGCCCACCTTGTGGCCCGTACCCCAGAARACCTGGGGTGTCATTTTGAGACGAGCGAGAGCAATAAGCAGGAGGGCAGAGGTGGAGCAAGGCGGAGTGGCAGGCGGCGTGTTTCGGGCTGCGGAGGGCTGGGCCGCCGTGTTGGTCCCCGCTGCCGCGCCGCGCGCAGCAGAGGTAGGAGCAGCGCACCGGCGTGTTTATTGCTGCGCCATGCAACTTCTGGGTTGCATTTATTTATATGAGCTGCACAAATCCTGCGCTTTTACTGCCCGGGTTCTGGCTCGTAGGTAGCTCGGGGTGGCGGTGCGTGGTGCTGAGCGGCATTAAATAAGAGTAATGGTATGTGCATTGGGGCTATAGCTCAGAGACCCTGTTGTATGGATTAAACGGTATCACCTGCGTGGAAAGGAGCAGCAGTATTTTCCCATCCAGACACGGAGGGGATGCGCACAGAGCCCGGCTGCGTTGTCCTTTGGTTTTCTCTCTCCTTCCACCTCCATTCTCAGGTTTGCTGGCGGATTTTGGCAAGGATTYGGGTGCTGGTGAAGAGTTTGATCCTCCCATTCTGTGGCAAAGCATCCTGACCAGTCCAAGAATTAGAGGTGATGTTGGATTTTGCAAAGTCTGTACGAATGTTTGCATTATTTGGGGGAAAAGGGGAAAAAAAAAAAGAAAAAGGAAATAAAAATGATCCCACAGGAGAAGAAAGGTGTAAGAGAAGGGATTTCAGCTCTGTTGTCATTTTAGAAACTTCATTATCAAGTTATAGGCTTTCATATTGCTATTGATTTTACATAGAAGATACTCAGATATTACAGTGATGAGAAGCATGTGAACCTGAAGGCGGATCGCTGTGATAAGAAGGCAGTAGGAAACAGCTCACACTGCTAGCAAAACCTTTCCCTAGTAAAGCAGCAGAATCCATAATGAAATTACTCCTTTAAATTAAATCGCATTCAGGAATTTTATGATGAATGTCAATCCCCTGTTATTATTTTATGTAAGATATAATTATCAAAGCTGGAATTTTGCTAAGTATTTGTGATTTATACCTCAACTGGGAGGATGTACGAGAGAGACCATTAGTGTTGATGGTTGAGCAGGACCTACCTGCGTTTCCCATCCGTGCAAAAGGCACCAAAGTGCCTCTCCTTCCATTCCCTGCTGTGAGCTGGGAACGTTGTCACCACCAAAGGAACCTGGTGTCAGAGGGAAAAATCCCAGTCACACCTTTGCTTGGGCTCTGTGTCCAGCCCGAGGCCGGCTTTGCTSTTTGCCACCTTGGTTAACACGGGAGAATTGACATAGGACATTTTTTACCTCCCACCTTTACCATTCCGCCTCTTGCTTTGGCTGCGACCCATCACCTGCACGTTTTCCTAAGGGAATGACATTGCAGACAAGTGGATTTTTCCTTGCTGTAAATACAGGGCGGTAGTAGCAGAACTCTGCGGGCTGGAGCGGGCGCATCCGTGCGGGCGGCCGAGCGCCGCTGAGCCCAAGCTTAAAGTCGGAAAGATAAAAAGATATCTAGAATCAATAGCTTCTGAATTAGGTTGCTCTTTTTGTAGGATTAAAAAAATGTTCCGTGAGTGACCCAGAGGAAAAATGTAGACTGGAGGCAACGGAGGAATAATTACTCTGCCTAATAACATCCAGGTGCCTGGAATTACTCTGTGTAAAAGGTTGAAGTGCCAGTTTGCAAGCGTTGTGCCTTATGGGTTTCAAAGTGGTGCTTTGCTTTTGTTTTGTTTTAATTGGTGCAAAAAGCAGTCTTTGCTGGAAAAATGTTGCTGTGGCTCCTGCCGGGCTTAGGGGAAAGGAGGATAATTTTGTAAACAGTGCAATTTTTAGCAGTTGCTAAATGGTAATAACGTGGTGTTTTCAACAGCATAGTTTTAATGGTAAGAACAGAGCGTGTTCTGTAAAATAGTTTTAAATCAGTCCTGTTGCGTGCTTAAAAACACTGTGATTCTAGAGTGAAAAGCGCTGGTCGGAGAGTCTTTCGTCTTCCATTTCAACGTTGTCGTGGAAAATGTGTCTGTGTGAACGCACAGCAATAACTGTGTGTCACCCACAAAAGATAGGTTTAATTTGAAATATGAAAATGCATTTTTAACTTTAGAAAAAAGTCATTTTTCTCAGAGCATGGCTTGCATTAGCCTTTGCCTTTTTCCCTATGGAGACAGATGCCTCCTAACCACAAGGAACGAAACCCCCAGACGGGTCCTGTGTGTTGCTCCCTTCCCGGGCTCATCCCGAACAACCAAATAACCTCACAGGTCAAAGATCTTTGTGCAGAAGATCTAATTCTTAAATGATTTAATACCCACGTACAAGTCCATCTGTGTGTTAATTCTCCTGCTCAGAATTAGCAGCTCCTGGTAGCTCCATGGATGGGGTGTCCGTCGGTAGCAGGGCTGGTTCCCAGCACATGTTGGGATTTGGGGGTCCCTCGGGGTACTTGGATGCCCGGGATAGTGGTTTAAGACAAATCCCCTTGTTTGCAGGGGGATTGTTGGTTCATTTTAGTGAATGCCTTGCTGGAAACCGCTTCAGAGATGGGTGACCTCGTGCACATCGCAGTGCRCAGCACTGGGCTTATCATAATGCCTTGATTCAATGAAAGATAATATTTAAGTAAGCAGCATGTGGACCTTCCTTGCTGATATTTTACATAAAAGGAGTGTGAAGCTGCAGGAAAGGATCCATATATCAGACCTGGAAATGAGATAAAGATTCAAATCRAGGCTCATTGAACATGACACAGTCCTTTTTAACTCTTCAGTCCCATGGAAGGTGAATGCTGCCGCAGCAGGAGGAGGAAGAGGTAGAGGAGAGCCCAATTCGAGCGTATTTTCCACAAATACAGCAGGATTTATGAGAAGGAAGGGAAGGAGCAAAGCTGGATACACTGCAGGATGCACCCACCTCCGTGGGTGTTGCTGGGACCCACGAAGGGCCCTGGATGCCTCTTTGCATGTTCAGAAGCCCCCAGGGTGGAAAGCCGAAACCCAGGACACRCACAGCCCTGTTGGTGTCCTGGTCTGGTGGAAACGCTTATTTTTCATAGCTCAGAGCAAGTTTCCAAGCCAGAAGGTCATCTTGGCAGCCCAGTTTTCCTCATGGGGTTAATCCCAGTCTAGACAGCTGATCTCTTTGGCTCTGCTTCTGGACATGTCATTGCTGGACTGCGCAGGACTGGCCGGTTGAGGACTGCAGCAGCAGGGTCTGTGTTGGCAAGAGCAGCTGGTAGCAGGGTTCAAAAYCCTCTTGTGAAGCGTTACCTTCTGCTGGCAGGAAGCGGTGAGGATCCACGTCAGCAAATAAGGTGTGTGCAGATGCGTGGCAGCCAGAAGCCAGCCCTCATTGCCCATTTATTATATATATAGCACATGGCCAGGAAAGCCAGCAGCACCAGAGACATGAAGATGCTCATGTCTGTCCAAACTGGAGACCTAAGGCTCCTGCTCTGGGCTGCCTGGTGCGATCTCAACTGGTTGGGGGTTTCTCTTCCTTGCTACACTTGTGTTGTTGTTTATATACATATATAATGTATATATATATAATTATATATAATATAGAGTGTTTGAAGCATTCCGAAAGTTAACATGGGGCTCTTGGATGCTCCTCACAGCTCTGGCTAAACCTTCTCCATGCGTATGGACATGTTTATTGCACAAGTGCCACTGTAACACACAGCCCATTAAAAACACGGCGTGATGCAGCAGCAGGAGCGGTGCAAGGGGAGAGGCTGCCCCAGGCCCTCCCAGGCTGTCAGGAGCCATGAGCCTTTCATAAATTAAGTGCAGTAAAACTTGTGACAAAGAGGTGTTTGTGATTTTAGTACTTGCCAAGCACAGATTGCAAGCTCTTCCCTCCCCTGCACGGCAGCGGCGATGGAGCAGCAACCGAGAGCTCCTCTCTTGCTGCTCGCTCATTCCAGGCCAGTACCGATGCTGCGGAGCCTTGTGTGCTCTTCTTATCTCATGAGAAACATAGCCATTTGGAGTAAATATTATTCCATTGCTAATGGGCTTAAAATTCATTTCAAGTTTTCCAATTACATATTTCATTTATTCCATGAATGTGAAATGACGCTGCAGAGAGCAGAGTTGGTAGTTGGCATGCGCCAAGGAGGAGGAACGGGGCTCGCTGCTGCACTTGGAATTTCAACATGCAAAAAGAGTTAATGAAATGGAAGTTGTTCTTGTTTACTGCGGGATGCCAGGCAGGTTTCTTGGCTCTGTTCCTGGTCTGTCCCTGTCCCATCTGTTTTGCATGGAGGGGAGAGGAGGTGGTGAAGGGAGGATGTGCTGTTGGGTGCTGACTTCTGTGGGGACGGGCGGTTGCTGCRGAAGGACAGGGGATTTGATGCATTTGGTTGGCTTTTTCTGACGGGATGTGGTTTCTGCTAATGGGCATAACAGCACTTAAATGCCAGGATACCCAGTGACTCCGTGCGGTGCTTCCCTGTCGGTGCCATGATGCTGATGGAGGCTTGAGCAGGGTGGGAAGAGGAGAAAAATCCGGTCCGGGTTAGTGAGCGCTTGAACATCTTCCTGCGTGCAGTTTCTGTGGTGCTTGTCATAGAAGTCAAATGATTAAAACCAAAAGATCTGATGTGTTCTGAGCTTCCTTGGCGTGCCTCTGYCTCGGAGGGACCAGAGATCAACCCCCCATGTCCAGGGCTGCGCTCGCCTTGTCCTAATCTATGAGCAGCAAAGCCACAACCTGCTGCCCGGTGGTGGGCACGGGGGCCCGGCRGTAACTGGGGGGGCTCCCTGGGAAGTGCTCACCACCGTGGGACCTGCGCTCAGTGCAAAGACCAGGGCCTGGGGCCTCCCCTGCCTCCCTCTCCATCCGCTGTCCCCGCGGGCCGGGAGCTCTGCCTGCAGGATTTGGCTCTTTTTTCTCTTTCTCCCACTCAAGGTCATGTTTTTATTTCAGGACATAGCTCCTRACTTGTGTGTTTTTTTTCTTGAAGTGTGCCCGGCTCTGCCAAACTCTTCTTTACAGTAGTGTAATTGTTGAATTAATTGCATATAGAGGTTTGGAAAACGGCACCTGGCTGATCGTAGTGCTTGGTGGCTTTTAGAGCGGAATCTCAGGTATTGGCCTCCTTGTCAAGTGCATTTAAATGCCCCAAAAGCAGATAAATAAATACCTAGCGGGATTTGCAAGGCATGTGGATGGACAACTTGTGGCACCCCAAATGTGTTGATTCCCTTGGGTGTTTGGTGTCTGCTCGGGTGACCTKATGCTCATAGAAAGTGTTTGTCTAGATCTCTAAAAATGGAAAAAAAATGCTGCAAAAGCGATGCTCTGAGAACCAGGGAGTGACCTGTGTCCTGGACCAGACGGTGCMGCATTGCTCTGGAACATGGACCTGAAGGGGCAGGTACCGCAGAGCCGCTGGGCTCCAGGGCTTTGCACATCAAACAAGCGTGTCAGAAAAATGCTGAAATGCAGAAAAACGTTGGTTTTCACCAGACATAATAGGATCAATGAGAACAGATGAGTGGTGGAATCACTGCAGGTGACAAATTATTTCAGGATTTCTTTTTTTATTTTTGTTTTTTTGGCGAAGAACAGGGAGCAGTCAAGCTATTAATAAAAACTTAACACACTTTTTAAACCAGCAGTTCTTCCCCAGTCTGGGCTATAMAGAAAGAAAGATAATTTAAGCTACATCCCTTCAAGCTGAGAGCTGAGAGTTTTACCTTTGGGGGAGAAAAAAAACCCAGCAAACTGATTTACAAGGTTTCTCCTSTAAGTTCCTTAAAGTAAATTACCTGTCACAAGGGTCGTGGATCCATGTCTGAATGTTTGAATAAAATGTATAACAGATTTACAGCATTAATAATGGGGCTGTCTTTGGAAAGCTCTCCTTTTGCAACAGCGAGCGCGGAAGACGTCGGCGTTTGGTTATTTAGTGCTCTGCCTCTCTGCTAAAGTTTGGAGAAAAACTCCATTTGTGCCCAATTGAGTGGAAAGCCTAAAAACCCCATTGACTGAATGGGCTTTTGTCCCTGGCAGAGCTTTGGAGGCGGCTTTGGCCACGAGAGGATGAGGATGCAGGAGAGCTGGGCTGGGCTGTAGAGCAGCCCCTTCCTTGGATTTCAGTGCTTTCCCATAGGGACAAGGCTGCATGTCTGCAGCACTGAGTAATGCAGGGGAATTGCAGCAGCAGTGCAATTARATATTGGCCTGTTTAAAATTCTCTGTATTGGTTGACATCTATTGAAATCTGGAAGCAAAAATCCACGTGCTGGCAAGTTTTGCCGCTTTGTGCAGAAGGGGACGTTTCAAGCGACTTGGCAGCTTTGGTGCAAGGTTGAGGTTAAAAAAGAAACACCCAGACAACCTTGAAATTGTTAATGCCATCCAGAAAATTTTAATGGAATACCAACATTAATACGGCTGTTTCAACACTGTTAAAAGTCCCAACGTTGTATTTCTGCATCGTGCTGCTTAATGAAATACCAGGGCTGAGTATTTGGGCTTATTTGCAAACCTCCTGCCACCTGGATCTGAACCGAAAAGGAAAGAAAAAAACACTTCCCATAGAGCGAGGAACAAGGCGTGCATAAAATATTGAATTTCCACAACAATTTATATTACATTATTTTTAATTACATTAGCTTTCCTGCCACGTAATTACCCGGCGAGTCTATTCATGAGTAAAAGATGTGTAGATTTGTTTGCTCGACTGTGCTCCCTCTCTGAAGTGCAGCAGTCCTTTTCGGTGAGCTTTATATGTGCATAATTTACCTGGGAAAGGTGCTGGGGCTCTAAATGGGAGCTGTTAATTGTGCTAATGAGACTGCCGAGCTGAGCGCTCTCCATCG
>NW_020454172.1:764212-829077 GCF_003342845.1 Nothoprocta perdicaria
TGGAAAGGGCACTTTGCTGCTGTTCTCCTGCTCCTCCTCGGTGAGGAGGAGGATGGTGTGGCACTGTAGAAAATAGGGATAGATCCCCAATGATAGGCCTGGTTTTGACTTGGTCTAGCCCAGAATCAGCCTGTTCTTAAAAACATTTCTAATAAAACTTTGAGTTTTATTGCTCAAGATGGACGAGTTGGAGCTGTCTGAGCRTTGTGTCGCTGCATTTGGGTCTCTGTTACGCTGTAGCCTGTTGTATAGAGGCTGTATGTGTGTGTGGATAGATGWGAGAGGGAAGGAGGAGATCTGTCTGTCCATTTCTGTAGGCTGCAGCTTTGTTTTATTATAGGGAAATCCATCTTAGAATTTCCTGCAAGGAAGTTGTTATGAGATGGAAAATTCTGGGCAGCTACAGCTATTATTTATAGAAACATAGGTGTGTATCTGCATACTGGTAATAAATAGTGAGTGTAGGATGTCCTCAACATCATTCCCAGCAGGGTTCAGGCTCTGGGTTGGGTCTGTGGCATGGGAGCTGCTTAGCAGTAATACAATTTGCTAATGAATTTTTAACTGGATAGAATCTTACTGTTTTRTTTTATTTTATTTGAACATTTAATCCAAATGCTCTTCAAGTATTTCCACTCGGAATAAGCACTCAGTGCTTCAGTCAGAAATACAAGCCGTGGCACTGCTGCAATCCGGTCGTATTCAAAGGGATGGCGAGGAAACGTGGTGGTGCCTTGCCTGGTTGGGGCTGCAGGAAATGGTCATAATTTAAAATTACCACGTTCTGATCTATTAGAAGCCCATGTGCAGCTGTTAATTTAATTTCGTAATCTTATTACTTGTCCATTCCAGTGGCCCATGAGGTCTGGCCCGAGAAGTGTGACCCTCATAACGTGGCTGCAGGGCAATTAGCAGGGAGATTTGATGTGGTTTTGCTCTCGATCCGTCGTTAGAGGCTCTCAGGGGTCAGGTGCGAGCGCGGAYGGAGCGGGTGGACACCGGGAATTGGCTCTGTGAAGGCAGAGCCACATTCAGCATCTGCAAGATGGGAAGGGGATTGGTGCCCGCTTCCCACTCCGCCCTGGGATCCCAGGGAGAAAYGGGTCCCGTTTCTTCCGTTCCTGGCTGGAAAAGCCCATGTCCCTGTCCCACAGTCCCTGTCCATCTCCCAGGCTTTGCCAAGGCCACAGAGCATCACCACACACCGTAAAGCAAAACAGCCGCCTGCTGTAGAATTGATTATGTCTTAATTGATCTTGGATCGTCACAGCCCGGTCAGTGTTTATTTAGCGACAGAAAGCACCGAAAGAAAAGGCAGAGAGGCAAAAACAGGTGAGAGGAACGGCAGCTAAAAAACACTCGTCGTTTAAACGCTCCGATACCCTGAACACTTGGTGTGTGCTGCAAATTCCTCGGYGCGGGGCACGTCACTCCCGACTCGCTCACTGTGCAAATAGCAGTATTTCCTACGGATTTCCATTCSGAAATTAAACGCGTTTGCGAACTGTGTGGAGCCGTGCGGGGCGGCGTGCGCCATAGGGGTGTGCACCCGTGTGCATGTATACGTATATAAATATGTATGAGCTGATGTGCTCGCATGCAGCACGGGCACGCCTGGGGACACGGCAGAGATCCGGCACTTGGGAATGCCAGAGATTCCCTTCCAGTTGGCACCTCCTGCCCGCCCACCACCCTCACCCTGGAATTTTCCATGTCTAGGAGCAAATTTGTCTCTTATTTTATTATTTTCTAAGCTTTCTGGGAGCTTTCAGTAACCAGGTTGGGGAAATGCCCATTGCTTAGCCCATGCTACAGGAAAAACAGGAATTTTCTTACTGCTGCAGGGCAAAGCTTTAACTTCTCAGTATTCTGCACTATCAGGTTTAAACCTGCAGCTGGGCTGCACTGGCAGCCAGGCTTTCCTGTCTGAATTTCCTGTGCTTTCGATGCGTTTTCAATGCAAAATTACCTTGATGAGTGGATTCCCTGCTGGCAGAGCAGCAGGTATCCGGCGTGCTCACGTCTGCATCGCTAGCACAGTGAAGCTCTGCTGTGGCCGTGGAAGAAAACGCCCTCGACACGGAGGAACTTTCCAGGTGCTGCTAGGAAGAACTGCTCAGATTTACTGCTTTATTTCACTGCACGTTTCAGCTGGGCAGTTTGGTCTTTAGGTGTGAGAGGTGGTGAGTTCCAGGGACACTGAAGCAGTCGGGCTCTTGGCCGCAGCGGAGCATCCTCACTTGCTTCTGCTTCTCTGGTGGGCAGAACATTTCAGCAACRAACTTGGGAAAAGCCTGGGAACAACAGGACACTGGGAGGAGAAAAGCAGCGATCGCTGCTTTGGCATTCAAGGGGAGTCTGACCCCCGTGTCCTCCCAAATTTATCCCTAAATATATTCCAGCGCTCTTGCGGAGTGCCCTCCGGCTGCAGAGCGCTCCTCCAGTACATGGCTAATGCAGGCGGCTTTAAGGTGAGAATTAAATCTTGTTGCCCCTTGACAGAGGTGGGATAATAGCAACAGAACGGCGCTGAAATGCTGATACTTGCCACCTGCAACTTAATTTTATTTTTCTTATTGCCTTTTTTGTGTGTGTGTGACATTTCACAGTCCCCTAGCCTCAATGGATGGATCTGCATCGTAAAAATGACACGCCGTTGATTTAGGAAGGATAGTCAGCCCGAGTGAAACGGATGGAGTGCTTTAAGAGTGTCAGTTTAGCACCTATTACATAGGGTCAATGTTCATTTTCAATACATCATTAAAGCATCCTGCTAAATCACTCAGAAAATGTTCGTGTTCCCCTTTTTGAGGCACCATGTTAGATTACCGGGATAATGAAGTGTAACTGCACATAAATGGCAGCATTGCACAAGCATATTTTATTGTTTTCAGGGCCGGTGTTTTACGTTATTCTAAATATGAAACATTAAAAAATTCGCAGTGAAATACTGAGTGTCTCCTTAGGTAATAGCTCCCGTACTTAGGTCTGCAGCCAGCTACCAGCTCCATCAAATTTGATATCTAGTGAAGTCATTTTCCCACTCTATCAGTTTTACAATATACAGTGTTCACTAAACTAATATCAATAAAATCAAAACTGCCCTCAGCCCAGTTGCTAGTTCTTAAATTACGTTACAGAAGATGTATTTCTATTATTTTGAGGAGAACCTTGGAAGCCGAGTTATTTCAATAGAAGTCACTTCGCCAAGGTCAGTTCAAGTGCAAGATGGTTTTTGCTGGATGCAGGTGCTATTACCATTGCAGAATAATACCTCAATGACACCTCGGTCGTGATTAAGGTTAAAAAATAGAGAGAAAACAGGACTTAAGGCTGAGCGGATGGTGCTGGTGGCCATCGCGGTGCAGAGCTGGGATGCAGCGAGGCTCCGGGAGGGAGCTAATGATGCAGCCACTGCAGTTTCTTTAATGCTTCAGTTGGGAAATTCCTACCATTAACACGACGTTTGTCTTAATGACAGGCTTATTTTAGAAAATGTTCAAAGCTAATAACTATCCTCAATAATGACAGTGAACGTTATTGAGTTTTCCCMATTCACCTGTAAAGAATTGTAGAAGATTTCTCCCCCTGCCAATAAAGTCTTCTGCAGGCGATGCACTGTGTGATTCCCCTCCTTCGGAGCCCCCACCAGGGAAGGGGGGCTTCAGAAGGGGCTGCTTCCCAAAGCCAGGAAAAGGTATGGAAGGAAAAGATATTTTAGTGAAGGCTTTTCCTATTGCAACTAGCCTGATCTGCACCARAAAACTGAGAGGTGGAAAGAAGAGGATCTTGCAGCTCATTCCTGTTGCTAAAAGCAGCACGCGTGTAGATCCATGGTGTCGGTTCTCCAGGTGAACACTGTTCCCAGCACTGTTATGGCCCAGTGTCTCCTCGAGGAGTCCCTGAAGACTGTGGGAGCACAAACCACGGCYGCTCATCCGTCCAGGGTTGCCCTGCACCGTCCTGTGCTGGGAACCTCCCYTGGCACCCACTCCTGCTCCGGCCCACTGGGCATCCAGGTAGGCACAGATTCACCTCCGCGCTTGTTCAGATGCTTAATTTCCTTTCCCTCCCTAGGAAGGAAAAAAGGACTGATTTGCTCAGTCAAGCACAGGTTTATAGAGCAGGAATCTCTTTCCTCTCAGCAGGCCAAGGACCCTTCTGCTCTTTCTTGAGGGTCAGCTCCCAACCTTGGCCAAGGTTCACGCAAGTTCTGCATCGGCCTTAGTTTCTCTTYCTGCTTGCCAGGGACTGAAAAGTATGGAGTCTTAATTATGTATCTTGGATTGCTTTGTGTGTCCTGTAAATGAAATCGCATAAGGGTACAAGTTAGTGAAACAGTATTTCATAGAAATAGGTTTCCTACAACTTTTTTTTTAGCACAAAATMTTGCAATTTTAAACTCCAAACGTACTTGTTACACATTCCCTACCCGAAGCATCTCCAGGCCTAAGCTCTTGTGCTGGGCTCAGCACAAGTCCATGTAGCTATCCCAGTTGTATGATATAAGCCATCCTGCCTTWGTAAGAGCTGGTCTTGCCTTCGTTGTGTCTTTCATTGTTTTTTTAATTGCATTTGTAAGTTTTGCCATGTCATTTATTTTTATTTATTTTAAGAGAGAAAGTCAACAGAAATCATACCATGCGTTATGTTTTGTTCCTGATCGGGATTTTGGTCCCGGATTACATGGATAAAACATCTTTCCATATTTTTGCTTTCCCTTCAGTAAGCAGCTTATTTTCCTTCCATATTCTTGATGTCAATTAATTGCCTGAAAAATATTTTTAAAGGTCTGGTTTTTTATCTAATGAAGCTGCCCTGATTTCTCTAATCTGCCCATCTTTCTCTGTGATATTGCTCTTCGCTAGTGTGGCAATAGGTCGGTACTATCAGGTCTGTAACCCTTCCACGTTTTATATCTTCACTGAGTAATCCCAATATTTTCCTCTTTATGCAAGTGAGGACTTTTTTATGTCTTATCCTCAGCCTTAGAGTCTTGGGCCATCCCTGAATACAAGAAGAAAAATCACAAGAATTGCTTGTGTTTTCTCGTGCCATAATAGCTTTGCTTTGCCTTCTTAGCATCCCCCAAGCGCTAGTCTTAAAGGTTTCCATTCAAAATAAATTAATAAATTAACGATGCCGCCTCGTTGAGCGCTGCACACGATTGCTGCAATTAGCAAACGCTGCCTGGACGGCTCAGGGGTTAATTATCTCTCGTTTGTCTATGCTGATGAGCAGCTCATCTCTGCACCCACCRCAGGGCAGAGCTTGGAGGCCCAGCAGCTCCACAGACAACTGCAGCCAAAGAACTGAAGCCTGACCTCAAGGATTCCTGCATCCTTTGATTTAATTCTTCTGGCATTTTACTGGCAGCTCAAAGACAAAGGTGGTTCTCTCGAGAAGCCCTGCGCTTGCACAGGCTTTGCGGCTGAAGCTTCGTAAAGGATCCCTGTCCGCGCCTGCCGCAGGCCGCCGCCATCCCTGCTAGCAGGTAGTCCTCAAAACCCTCCCTGCCTCCCGCTGCRGGGAGTTGTGTGACACATCGTGTCATTTCCATGGCAGGCCTTGTTCTACAGATGGGCTTAGCGTTAATCAGAGGAAGGCGACGTGTCCTCTGTCRGCACAAACACAGGGGCACCAGCACCAGGGAGGATTTGGCTGCGGAGCTTCAGGCCTGGTCTGGTGGCCCAGCAGAAAGGTGTTTAACATCTGCGAAACACACGGTCATCTGTAGCCCTGCATCTCAGTCCCTTATGTCGCTGGAAAAGGAGGCACTAGGGGATGAAGCTTTAAAGGCTGGTAGTAAAAAGGTACTAAATGACGATATACAGCAGGGCAATGAGAAGACTTTGTTTGCTTCCCAAATTAGGGGTGACCTTGTCACTCAAGTGGTGGAGTGAGATGGAGTTAGGAAAGTCGGGTAAGGTCCTCATGAGCAGGTGGAAATAAATGAGCTTAGTGAATGGTATCTTCTGTTCCGTGTCTTCCGTGCTGGTGGCACTAGGCTGTTAGCTCCGTGGTTGTGTATTTTAGGGCAGGCCATAGTCTCCTCCTAGGCTGCGCTTCCGTCACGTTTGAGAGCGAGAGTCCCCAGGCCGCCCTTGAGCAGACTCAATGTACGTGTGTACCTTGAGATTGCACCATAGGGGCTAAGCTGGAGGAGTAGTCTTGGGAGATRAGGAGTCCCTAGTTCAGATATGCAATGTAACCTCAGCAAGGTCGCATCTCCTTCTGCTTCAGCTCTCCATCTTCTCATAGCCCTGTGTTGCAGGAKCGAGGGAGGAGGGCTGGGAATTGCTCAGATACTCTTGTCGGGGTGAAGCARAGCGGTGTTTGAGGGGAAAGTCACTGGAGGAAGCTACAAGAACGATGTTTTGTTGAGTCAGTTGAAGAGCCCGTGCTCTTCCTGCTGATGGAGTATTGAACTTCAGAATTTGGTTAGAAGGCACAGTTTTGCTGACAGGCTGCCTTTCAGGGGACATGCAAAATCAACACCTGACCATCTGTAGTCATTTAAGATTCACCTATAACATTTTTTATAATAGAAGTGTTGTTGCTAACCTTGACATCTTGGACGAGTTCCAGTGCCTCCCGGTATAGATTAGTCATCCTACATAAATTCTTTGCATCCTCTTCTGTCAGGTAAAATATACCCTTTGGTGTGCTTGAGCATTTGCTGCATTTCTGGCCTGAGGAGCAGGAGTGGATTTTATCTCTCTGCCGGTTGCTCCAAACTGTGACCCTCAGTGGGGGAATTTACGTGGTCCTGGAGTCATCCCAATTCAGACCCAACGTCCTTCCAGGCCTCTGTTCACAAGAGACCATCCACATACATTTTTCTGTAGCCCACTCGTGTGACATCCAAAGTTCTTCGGCCTGATATTGTGGGAAATGCAAATTCCAGATATTAATGGGATGTGGAGGAGGGAGGGCTCTTCTTCCCTTAACTTCCYATCTCTGTAGCCCTCCAGGAGATAAGCCCACTGCTTCCTTAAATATGGAGCGTGAACTCCAATGAGCATTTCCTACCCACATGTAGTGCAGAGCAAAGAATCTGGAAGGGAATCAGTGTAAGCAAGCTTACACACTGCTGGAGGCAGGAAGATGCGTTACAGAAGATCAGCATGAAATATTCCTGTGCTGCTTTGCCTGAAAATATTGGGGGACACAGATTTGCCTGGTTCAGTGTCCTTGGTTTTTGCTCCTCCCTTCACTCACTGTTTTCTGCAACCTGGGAATAAAGGCTCCATTCTGTTTGGAAGGGCCCGCTCCGCGGTGCTTTATGAGCGCTTTGTTTGCTCAAACATCACAAATACAGTACTGGGAATCATTAAGAGCCTTTCTCACAATATGTCCCTGACTCCGGTACTTCATCCTTGACATTTCTTGTAAAAGCATTGTTCTTGATTTATATTGAGAGTTAATGATTTGCGGTGCCTGAAGTATAATGAAATAGCTGGGGCTGCAGAGGAGGGCTTGAAATTAAAGGCACAGCAGTGCTGTGAYTTGGGGAAGGAATCGAGGTCTCCAGGCTGGTCCATCCTTGGTGCTTTCCTTGGGACCAGTTGGCACGGTCCATAGCTCGGTGCTGTGCCTGGCTTCTTCTGGGAGGACTGCTGGGGGACGAGGGCATAGGACATCATTCCAGCCTTACAAATTACAGGTCCTGGTGCTGTGCTTGGACTTGAGCCTGCGCAGGAGCTCTGGAGAAGTTTTCCCGACAAGGTCACAGGGACTTTGGTTTGACACAGATTTTCCTTCCTCGTGGCCGCGCTGGGGGCCACTGCCGTTGCCTGAGCCAAACACCAGCATTCAGCAGTGAGTTCCAAGGTACCAGCAATGAACCTTGAGTCTTGATAAAAGGGATGTGGAAAAATGAAATCTTTTTCCCAGTGTTATCCTTGCCAGGGCTGAAAGGTGTCTCCCAACTTTGGCCCTGGCTCTACGACTGTGGTTAAATAAACCCGAGGGATGCCCTTCCTTGGGAAATCCCTCTGGCTCCCACAAACGTTTGCACGTTGCTGTGTTGCTAATGAAGCCTTACTGAAASGAAAGGAGCAGATCATAAAGAAGATGCAGAAATTAGATGTCTGGCAAGAGGTGAAGCGTAACTGTCGGGCTGACAAACAAGTTTTCCTGTCACCTGGTCCAAATGGTGTAATTCAGCCAATGCTAAATCCTCCCACCTGGGATTAGTTACTGCCAGGGCACACACTGGTGCAGCTGGGGCCTTTCCAAGCAGAAAAATCCCAAATATTTCATTTGCAACCAAGTTAGGCACCTTGGGGAGAACGTCTGAAACCAAAATAGAGGCATAAGATGTAATCAATCTAATCAAAACCTTGTCAAACCTTGTGTCTGGTGCTGCGGTGTTGGAGCTAACTAAATAATAGCTCCATAAATTACCATTAATTGTTCACCCAAGTTGATAATAATATAGTTGAKCCAATTAAATATGTAGGAGGTGAGAGATTGCTTTGAAGAAGCGTAAGCCACCAAGGACTGTACATCAATTAAAGTCCTGCAGCAAGCTTCTCGCCGCAGGTATGCATCCCATCTTCTTAATGGATGTCATGTTACATTTGTGAAAATCATTTCATTATCAAAGCCCTGATTTACACAACAGATAACATATAGTGGCATGCACCAGCCAACCACCAATTTAGCTAATTCCATCTATTGGCTGCAAGTGTTAGCTTGGAAATTGCCTCTTGCATTACTATCGTGTGCAGTGGGTTTGCTTGGATACCAGGCAAATGCAGTTTTTGTGGTTTCCCATCACAGGGCTATTACTTAGATAGTATTTAGGTAAGATATTAGTCAAAGCAATTCACTGCATGCAAGCGAACCAGCCCAAAGTGGTTAATAATCCCCCTGACCACAGAGTGCATRGAAAGGAGAGCAGCTCAGCCACCATAGGCACGTTGCCTTCAACAAGCCAACACCCCCATGAAACACCAAACTGCAGTTCTGTGAAGATGCACATGGGGCAAATGTGTTGGCTGAGTCCGTGACATTTTTCCTATAAACTTTCTGTAAAGAAACATGCTTTTTTTTTTTTTTTTCCTTTTTTTCATATTAAGGGTGATTTATTTCTTGGAGAAGCAGAGCATCTGGTTGATGATATTTATGTGATGAGCACTGTGCCAAAGATCTTAAAAAGGAAGCTATTGCTAGGCTCTTGATTTGATGAATATTATTGTTGTTTGTAGCACTTGGCATATGGTGGCTATGCCTGCGAATAATTTCACATTAAACAAAGCTTTCATTTGATCGGCCATCCACTCACTTCCTTCTGGACTGGGTTAAATTAAACAGACGTTTAAAGATTTTACCTGTAGGTAAGATAAAGACTTAGCCAGCAAGAATTCATTATATGAAGTGTGATGTGCATTCCTCRAATGTTCGACTTATTGAGCTGATTTTAGTTTGTGATCGCTCATTGTAAACAAGGTGTGTACTAGCAGTGCAAAAAGGCAGTATTTAGCTATAGCGACCAAAATGGTGATAGCAAATAGTAAGATGGTGATACCAAGATTATATTCTGCTAGGATGGGAGAAATCTGTTTTGCAGCTATAGTCATCTCTGTAGGCAGAGATTTTATGTAGCCTCAGAGCTATAAGCCTGAATGATAAAGAACAGCCTCTGTACATCATTTTGTTCTGAAGATTTAGAAGTTTCTGAATGCAAACAGTGGCAGCTGGCACACAAAGCAGGAGCGGGCACATTTGGTTTTGCCAGCACATCCTGCTTTTCAATATGCCTCCCAATATGATAGTGCAGATGATTTGTTTTTCCTCTTACTTCCAGGGAGGCATCTTTGGTCCTCCTTGTATTGCTGCAATTTCAGTTTCTCCCAGCAGTAGATGAGTCTCAGTGCTCTGGAGTAATTTTGGTACAATTAAATTTCAGAGTTATATGTGCGTTTTTATCTGCACAGTTTGGAGGGATGTCGACAAGAACTGCATTGGTATCGACTGCCTTGGCGATGCTCAGAGGTGCTTGGCAGGTGCCTTGGCCAGCTCGGGTGTTTCTGAAATGCAGGATGTCCCCAGTTCTGGCTGTTGTGCTGAGCATGGACCTTGCRCTGGCCAAGTGATCACCCCTTGAACCCAGCACCCCAAGTCTGACTTACCTCGATCGCCAAGGGGATTTACTTAGTCCCTGCAGCACGTCCCATATGGGAGCCATACGGGAGTTAGTTGGCCTGGCAGTATTTCCATGTTAAAYCCTAGGGGTTTACAGAGCTTCATAAAAATTCACTGCAGGGAGAAACTTGGCACGTTGCATCCTCCACCAGGAGCGATCTTCTTCTGCCTCCAATGGACATAAATCAGTTCAGCTACTGTAATTCACAGAGATGGAAGGAAAAAGGAGAAGTTTGGTGATTTCGTATGTTTTCTGGTCCCCTAAAGCTCTGAGCCATCAAGGTTTAAATATACATGGTGATTGCCCTTAAAACTTCTCATGGCTTTGAAAGATGGTGGTGAACACTGAAGAGTTCACCACCTGGAAGCAAAGGAAGATCTGAAGGGCTGGGACAAAGTTGTGAAGCGCTGGAAAAGGAGATACTTGTGGTGCCTTTTACCAGAGGCTGTGGCTGCTGCCACGGGGGAGAGCTGCATCCGAGAAATAAAAGGTTTTCTTGGGGAGTTCAAGGGAAAATTTCCCTGCTGCTCTCCCGTCGGCGTTCCGACACATGCAGAGGTGGAAATTAGGGTAAGTTCGAATAAGTTGCTATAATTCTTATGAATTCCTAAGAAAAACACTACTATAATTCTTAAGAGTTCTTAAGAAAAATCGACAAATCTTGTGAGTCAAGTGTTTTAATGGCAGGACTGCGAGAAGTAATTAAGTGAACCTATTAGTCCATTAGCAATTTTAGCTTTTAAATTAGGAACTTGACAGGAAAAACAGCGTGGCTGTTACCGTCTAGACAGGACACTGTTGACACAACACGGGAATATTTTATCAAAAATTAATCGTATCAACATTGCTCTTCGAATCTGAGGGAAGTAGGAATTTAAAGTAAAAACAAATGCATTTATGTAAACTGCTCTCTAAAATAGACTACTTATGCTGATTTACATAATGAATCCATCACTTATCACCCTCAGGAGATTAGATAATTAAGCTCTGAGCAACTTATATTTATTCATGTTCTTTGCCGAGTGAGTGAATTATCCCTTCCCGCACTGACTGGATGTCCTCCAGGAGCACGGGACTGGGTGGCACCGGGGCAAGCCGTGGCCAAGGCCCGGAGTCCGTGCAGATGAAGAGGCTGTGTTGGGTTGGAGGCCAATATACGTGGGATATTAACAGCCGTGTCAGCCAGGCGAACGTGCTGGATCCAAATTCACGGGGGAAAGCAGGGCTTCTCCTCAACATCTGTATGGTTTTCTGAAGGAATCCTGGCCAGGCAGAATTAAGTTGAGTTTCCAATTAACTTTCATTCATAAGGAGAGTTATAAGGAGAGTAAATACTCTCCATCCACTGCTTTTGAGAGGAGGTTCTCCTTATGGGAATACTCAACTCTGTGGTGCATCCTGAGATGTGTACATGTCGAAGACCCTATTCTGCAAGTACCACAGTATGGAAGAAAAGGAAGTGCGCGTATGGCGTTTAATGGTTCTAAACTCTGCTTTTCTCATCTATTCAACCTCAATTTCATAACTACATGGACTGGAAGGAGAGGAGAGGTCCCCTCGTGGAGCACCGAGCAGGTCCGGCTGCTGTGGGGACCTCGAGGCCCTGGATCCCCAGGGAGGCAGGTCTGGTCTTTATGGTGTGAGRGCAGCCCAGGACCTTCTTGACTAATGACCAACAAGGGCGGTGGCTCCTATCCTCTTTCATCCATCCAGAAATACGGTTATGTCTTATTATGACTCAGAAAACAGCATTGCTAATTTAGTGGGGAATTTACAATAAAACCCTTCCTGAAGCCGCGCACCTAAGGATTTATAAATTACATTAACAATTTGAATTACCGCAGTTAGAAAATAAAGCTGAGGTATGAACATTCCTACTTAGCTTTAAGAATCATTTTATTATTCGCATTAATTCAGCTTGCAAGCCTCGCCTGAACACTGTATTTTGGTGCCTCTTTTTTGCAGGAAACCAAAGTCCAAAATGGTCCCTACCCCCAGAAAATAAATTAAAAGAAAGAAAATATTCCACTGATACCAGGTAAGCAGAGGGAGATCATAGCTCTGGAATCCCAGCACAAGCACCCATATCTTGTGGATTGGATCGAAACTGGCTCCGGATGTTTTTTTTCCCACAGATTATAAAGTCAGAGGAATAATCCCAGTCATTTGCTGTGAGCTGCTGCAGAGCTATCGGAACCCTCTGGGTTAATTAATTATGAACAATTTTAATCGTGTTCATTAACAACTCTGCTGTTAATTAATAACATAAATATTTTTAGCAACCCAGCTGGCTTTCCCGTGGCTCTTACTTGGCTTTGAGAAAAAGGGGTTTTCTTGGGGATTGATGGATGATCCTTCCTGGACCCTGCGCAGGTCAGACCCCCATAAATACAGATCCGATTGACTTGCTGACCCTTAATAAGCAGCAACACRGGATAACATGGGAACGTTTCTCCTGGAGCCGGTCCTATAAACAGCGGCTTTGGCAGGCCAGTGAAGGCAGGCAGACCCGCATGATTTGTGCACTAATATTTTTGTTAATTCATCCGTTTGGCCTATGAAATAGGGTAGAAATTAGACCGCGTGGTATTTTGCAAATACCCTGGTGCTAATGTGACTATTTTAAGCATATGAAGGTAGCGCTTCACGGGTGCAGACCCGCTGCGAGCTGCCCGGTTCCGTTTGCCGCGGCACTAATGGGCTGCCCCGGGTGGCCCGCGCCGCGGCCCCACGTGCCAGCGTTGCTCTTCGGTTACCGACACCTCGTGATGCATCTCACCCGTGGAGATACGTCTCACGTGTCACTGAGTCATCCTGAAAGCCATTAGGCACCGTCTGCCCGTGTGTGAGAAGGTCTAAAATTACTCTCGCTGCTCCTTGCAAAGCCAAATGCATCTTATTGAAATTATTAGAGAAAAAGGGAAAAAAATATAAAAGATATGCTCTCTTTTTCATCTTATCCTTTATTGTTTTGATTTTCTTTTCAATGCTAACTCAAGCCAGTGCTGGACAAACGTGCTGTGTATTTAGGGCCGTCTTGCCCATGCTTCAGTTCAAAAATCAAAGGTGACTTTGTGCAGGAGCATTTAAATTTGGGGGCAAAACTCTATTCTTGAGCCTTATTTTTAGAAGCGAACTCTCCATCCATTGCCTCAAACAAAGGCACATTTTGATTTATTGTATCCTCATGAAGAGCGAGTTACAGGATTGAAAAAAAGGCATCATCCCCCAAGCCGAATCTAAGCAATTAAATCAGACTATTTTTCAGTCAGGAACGATATGCTTGGACAAGTGTAACTATGATTAGAGGCGGTAACAATGTATTAAAAAGTGTTATTTTCTTCAGATTTAAGTGAGGAGATCTAATTAATGATACTAAGCATTTTTTAAGATGCAAAATCTCTTCCTGCGCGGAGCCGAGGCAGGCTGGCCCCGCCGCGCGCCGGCTCAGTCATCTCCGTGCCACGCGGCATCAATGAGTTTTTCTCCGTAGATGCTCATTGCAGGTTGCTCCCCGTAATGACCTCAATTATACATGTCTTCGTGGTGAAATTATTACTGCCGTTGGCAGGCTGCAAATGACAGCAAGGAGAAGATTTTGCTGATAAAAGAGCCCAGCGAGCACTACCTGCGGGGACAGGGCTGCGAAGCAGGAGGGAAGGGCTCAACCTCTCGGTACTTTTAGCAAGAAAAGGAATTAGGGAGACTTTGTCTTCTCAGAGGTGTTGCAGAAATGGGACGTGAAGCATTGGGATGGCCTTGGATGGGTCAGGGCGATGCTCGGAGCCTGGCCGGGCGCCGCGTGTGGGAGCAATGCTCTTTGCAGCTGCCCATACACAAAGCTTGGATTTCCAAGGAGCTACCGAGCTTGGATTTCCAAGGAAGCATGGAATTGCTCAGTTTTAGGACCAGATTCTGTCCTGGTCTGTRCTCTGTGAATGCTACTCACATATTCTCTCCGATTTTGTGTACTTGCTAAAGATCCTTTTCCCTCCTGAAGTATTTTAAGATTGAAATGCATGGTTCAATGCTTAATTTAGAGGGTTCTGCATAAATTCCTTACGGTGACTGGAATGATTTGTGCACATCACCCCAGGTGCATCGGTGCATCCGAGCTCCTGAACTTCAGTGCAAGACCCTGGCAGCAACGAGACGTGACTCGAGGGTGACTAAMACCACCCATGAAGTCCTGTGTTAGTGGGAAGGTTTTCCGAGTTAGCACGCCGGTAGCCAGACCTGCTCAAACACAGGGCGTAGAGGTGTTTGGAGAGCACTTCGTGTTTTATTGCTGGAGCAATCTGTGCTATTTGCATGGTAGCACCTAAAAAGTCACCCCTTGGATTGATGTGGTTCTTCCAAGAGTGGCAACTATGCAAGGTGTCCTCTTAAGTAAAAAAAAAAAAAATGTATTTTTCATTAATGTACTTACAAAATGCAAAACCACAGCCCCCCCSCCGCTATCATTTGGAGAGTGAAGAGAAGTTTTAAATTTTCCTGCAACAAAACATGTGGCTGAAGAGGGAGCTGCTGGGAGCCCAGCGTGGCCCAGGCACTCGGAGCAGCAGGAGAAACCGCACAGGGAATTAAAGCAAATAGCAGTGGGAAGGAAAGAGCAGGTCTCCAGTAAATGGATGACCCTCTATTTCGTTTCTCCTCAAGTAAAGATGGTCCTCATTAGCCTTACTGCATGCTACGTTTTTTTTTTTTTTTTTTTTTTGTAATTATCCATTCTTTATCCTCACAAGTGTATTCCAAATATTTTATTCAAAAGAGGAGCTTGCTTTTATGCAGAAAATATTGATTTTTTGGTACATACGTGCTGTTTGCATGCTTACAGTGGAGGCTGTGGAAGAAGATGGTGGGATGTGGTATCGGTGTCCTGCAGAGCATCCCTGCTGTGTCCCTGTTTTCTCCCAGAGACATCCCAGGGCAGGGAGCAATGCCCTTTAGCAGCCCCAGCACACAGGACACACGATGTTGCATCAATTCTTGCACGCCTCAATCCACTCCTCATCTCCCGTAGTCAGTACAGTGGGTAGCAYACCAAATTCACTTAATTTTTTACACAAAAGAATTACAAGGCCCAAGCAGGTTTTGCACTGAAATATTCCCGACGAGCCAGTGCCTGGGTGAATCCTTGCAGGCTTCCGCAGGCCACCAACAGGCCTAGCAGATGTGTTCCTCAAGAGAGTCTAAGCAATTTTGCTGTTACAGAGCACGGAAACAGATGGAAAAAATGATGTTTGAAAAAACAGGATGCTTTTTTTTATTATTATTATTATTTTCATTTAGTGCATTTGCACAGCATAAACCAGAAAAAGGGTGCAAGATTTTCCCACCAASGTTTTTTTTAACTTATTAAGCAGAAGCACTCGTAGCATTTAAATCTTCCTTTTGCTTATAGCAAGGAGGTTTCAAGGCCTCCTTGTTTCAGAGCCAAAAAAAAAAAAAACCCAGCCATGGGAATGATAAAATTGTGCCTGCTGCAATTTTGACAATGTGTCCTGATTGCCCTATTGCTTGCTCACCCTTGCTGAAATGCCTAATAATGACTTATCTGCGGTGACAGCAGTTGCAGCATCAAATGTCTCACCTATCTGTACAGCCGCATATGGCAGAATATGCAGGCACGTCTTTAGGAGCAGTGGCCGGAGGAGAATGATGTGACACTGGTGTGGTTTCAAAGAAATAAAAAGCCCTGCTGCCTCAGGCATTTTTTTTTTCCTATGGTACATATAAATCGAGGTAACGGGATTTTTCACTTTAAATAAAGCATAGGAAAGCGTCTCAGTGCTTCGCTTAGAGGAACCTCTGTATCTCAGGTGCCACGTGTAGCTGTGTGTGGCAAAGGCGCTGCGAGTTTTCTTGTCTGGCGGCTTCCTAGTGTTTGGACGGTTTAGAATAAGGTTTATTTCTGTTTCAGCGGATATGTTCTTATCTTAATTGTGCTTTATCTGGATAGAACATGGAGAACTCTTGTGGCTTTGCAGAGGATCCCGGCAGGAGTCTCTAGACCCCAAATCAGGGTGCTTAAGACAGGAAAGCCCTGGRGCATCCTCCCCATCCCTTTGCTTTGGATCCTGCCACCCTGTTCACGAGGAATGATCCGGGGAGCTGGTGCTGGCTGCTGTGCTTGCGGTGGCTCCTCCCTGCCCTCCCGCCCAGGGAATATCCGCCCGCTTGGAGCAAAATCCCGCGGAGCAAAACCCCGCGGCGCTGGCGGGCAGCAGGGAGCGCGGGTGCTAATGCCGTCTGCTTGGTTGCCTTTTGCAGAGGTGGTTCAGCTGAGCYTGCCCGAGGAGCAGAGGGTCAGCGTCAGCACCGTCACCGTGGGCCTCAGCACCGTGCTCACGTGCGGCGTGCGCGGAGCCCTGCGGCCGCCCATCATCTGGAAGCGCAACGGGGTCGTCCTCAACTTCCTCGACTTGGAAGACATCAACGTGAGTCCCGAATCACAGAATGCTGAAGGTTGGAAGGGACCTCTAGAGATCWTCTAGTCCAATCCCTGCACGCACAGGGTCACCTAGAGCACGTGGCACAGGGCTGTGTCCAAGCACGTTGGGAAGATCTCCAGAGAAGGAGATCTTCACCCAGGAATCAGCTTGGGGATTTTCGGCTTTAGGGTGCTGATGGGTTTGAGGGAATGGTTTTATTTCCTTGTTGTTACGGAAAATGGAAGCTGGCATGATATTCGGTTTTTATATGAATTTGTCTTAAGGAGTGAAAGCGGAGTGGTGTAAGCAGCTGAGAGCACGGCTGCAAGAGCGTGGCGTTAGGACACCACGTCCCAGCTGGGAAATAACCTGGCAATTGCTTTGCACTGATACGTCATCCCTGGCTGCTCACTGACTCTGGCAGCCCGGGATCCACTGGGAGCCATCCCGGAAATCCCAGGGGAATGAGCTGCACAAACCTGGACTTGCCAGGTATCCCATTCCCTGGACAGCAGAACAGGTTCATCCAAGGGATGAAACGCTACACTTGTGGCTGGCAATGCAATCTCTACTGTATCTAACTCAAAATATATATATTTTTTTATTTTTCCTATTTCACCTGCCTTTCAGTGTATTCTCCTCTCATACCCCTCATAGTTTTGATGAGCAGGTTTAAAAACAGGATTATGCAACAGGGTGCAGCTGTCCCCTTGCAGGGGAGCTGGATCTCCAGCTTTAAGGGCTGAGCTGAGGTATGAGTCATAGTTTGCAGTAAAGACAATACCTAAATAATGGTATAAACCTGCTCATTTATTTAATAACATTTGATTATAGAGAAAGCAGAAAGTAGTGTACAGAAAATATGGTCTGTATTTCACTTCTCTTTGCATTAAAGTACCCAGTAAATCAGGTTTTATTTTAATTACACTACAGCAAGTGTTGATTTATATTTTTGTTCAGCTCTTGTTAATTTGATACCCACTCAGTTCTGTGTTGTTACAGTCAATAATATAGCTCCCTAAACCCTTGTCTATCCAGGACTGCTGAGATGTGAAAAATCTTTGCTCCACTCTTCTGCATTAATGCATGAAAATTACAGCACGTGGGACGGGCGCATTGCCCTGCAAGGCAGCTCGGTGTTGTCGACTACACTGCAGTAAGAGCATTTTGTGTGCTGCATATAGATGGTTAATGTACACACAAGATGTGTAATTGCACCCCTCGGAACAGCCCTGCCTTTCACCAAAGCAAGTATTACCCTCGCTGAACGCAAACCCTCGCTGTTTGCAACACTGCATTGACATGCAGCGTGGATCCCCGACACATCCCGCCCTAATGCTGGCCTGGGAATGTGAAGGAAATCCATGGAAAGCTGCCCAGAGAGGCTGCACAAACCAGGTTTTCGGCGGGTGTGCGGCACAGCAAAGCGCGTTGCTCACACAGCACCGTCCTGGGCAAAGACTCCTTGCAGGGGATCTGTTTCTTGACATGCGTGAGGTGTATGAGGATCACACGTGCTGTGGTGCAACAGCCTCGGCAGCTTTGTGCCAGGCGAGTGTCTACTGTCTTCTGCCACTTCTATTCTTTAGATAGACCTTGAACATGTATTTTTAGACTGAGACTTSTTGTTGAGTCATAGACTGGGCTGTTTTTTACAGTGAGATTCAACAGTTCTGCAATATAATTCTCACATAATATGGGGGGGGTAAGAGCTCGCCTTAGATTTTTTTCCGTTAAAAATTATTAAAATTCTATACGTTTATATTATCTTCCTGAAATCTTGGTGATGATCACATGAGTCTTTAAAACATATTGAAGGTTCACATGTGAGCCACACATAAAATGGTAGTGCAGGGACTGCAGTACAAACAGGGACTGCACGGGGATCCGATCCTTCATTTTGTGACTCCTACTATTTTAATCTATCAGGAATAAATTTTGAGGCTTAGATGCCACTTACTGTCTCCARTATCATCGGTCAAGTGAGTTTCTTGAATTCACAATTAATTCTTTTTTGTTTGTTATTATTGTTATTAAATGTTAAGAGGAAGGGYTATGTCCATGCCCGTAAAGTGACTGGTTTCTCAGTTCTTGAAGACACCTCTGGCCAGTCACATGCACCGCAGCAGCAGCAAACCCCTCTCGATCTGTTGGAGCTTCTCCTCTTCCTAATATACCAGTGAGAAACGATATCAAAGGGGCACTCGGAGATTTTAACAAGGAAGAGAAACAGGATTTATTCCTCAACATTAATGTTTCATGCGTCTGTTTATGATCCCTCTCACCTTGTCATAAAACACCTGGTATTGCACATCAACAGTTTCTTAAGCTAATAAACACCTCAGCACCTTTTTCGTCTTTAATTAAAACTATAAAGCTTTTTATGTGCCTTCTATATCACTGCCATCTGTATTCTTTTCTGGTCACCCCAGGTGACCCACGTTGGGGACACTGAACTTTTCCCTTTCCTCCTTCACCATGAGGAGTGCGCAGGGCTGTGGAGCTTGGCTGTGTCCCATTGCTCCCCATCAGGGAAGGGTTCCTGGGTGCTTGAAGCACTTGCTAATAGCAGGGGTGAAGGGATGGTCATCGTGAAGCTGTGACTTCCACGTGGAAACATTGCTCTAATTCCTGTCTCAGTGCAAAGATAGCATTTTGGAAGACTGGAACAGGATCTCCAAATGCTGTTTTGCATTTGGAAAATGCAATAGCAAATTGAAACCTTATTCCCTCACCAGACAAAGCCATTCCAACAATCCATGCCCAGGAGACATTGACCAAGTTGATTCTCATCACAAGAAGTACTTGAGATGCTGTTCTGGGTTCAGTCTGTTGGGTCAGCTGGATGTGCAAGCTCCATGTGCTTGGTGCAAGCTCCATGTGCTTGGGGGTTTGGGGTGTTGAGACATGTGAAAACCCAACCCAGCTGCACAGCTGGGCATGGGTGGCAGCAAACATCTCCAAGGCTCAGCCTCGGGTGGGGACACGAACTGGCATTAAGCGGTATCTATTTAAAGGCATTGGCAGCAGGAGAGTAAAGGCGGTTTGCTTCCTAATATACTTGAAGTCAGTTAATTAAATTACTTCAGTTTTCTTTTAGCATGCCTCAAGCAGAAACTCAATTGCATTTCTGCTTTTCACAATAAGGTTAGCAATTTTGCTAATTGGAAGTGCAACAGGAGATTAATTGCACCTTTTTCACTCGAAGAAAATCCTGCCTGCTCCTGGCGCGGTGGTAATCACGTGCGAACCTACAGGATATTCGCACTCTTGGAAAAATCCTCATATTATATTTCAATTAAACTCTTTCTCTTCTAAATACTAATGCTTATTCAGGAAATCAGTTGAAAATAGAAGCCTAATTCGGAAGAGAAAAGAGTCCTAAAAAGTCACTGAGTGCAGAAGAGCAAAGGCACCACAGGCAAGTCCTCTGCTGCCCCATTCTATTCTGAGCCAGGTTATTATCACGAGGCCAAGGGTGGTTCCAGACTCATGCTGGAAGGAGCAAAAACAGAGAGCAAAAACCTGCATAATCCTGCATTTACACAGAACTGAGAGCCTCAAGGTTATTACAATGCCTCGTTGTTGATGTGCCCYGTTTGAATCATTTTTTTAAGCAGTATCTTGATAGGCAACAAAGTATTAATCACTTTTTGTTGCTCTTTTAATCAGAAGCTTTCATAAACGACATATTAACATTTGTCTTATCTGTTAAGAACTCYGTTAATGAGTTGTCTCATAGCCCTTATAAAAGAGCCGTCTTCATGRCACATGTAATTAAATGATTTTTCCTGCAAACATTGAAGATTAATTTTTAGCGTCAAAGCATTATTTTCCATAAATATCATTTATCCATAATAAGCACCTTTGCATCTATACTGATAAAAAGTGATATCAACTTTCCTCCTGAAGAAAACGACAGTGAAGCTGAAGCTGATGAGATTGTGATTATAAATAGATGTGTGATTACAAATTGGGAAGTGGTTAAAATGTATTGCCTTTCAAAATAATATATGTTTGTTCCCAGGAACGTTCAGTATGTTTTCCCAAATACATAATTGCGAAGGCATTGCTCCACTGAAGTATAACAAACTCCTAACAGAGTCAAATGTATGGATACAGCACCCAGAGCACACTGTTTCACATGCCTTTTTATCCTCTCTACAGGTGCATATGGACATCTGTAAACAGAATTTATAAATGGAAGTTTATTCTTCAAAAGCATAGCAAAAACATGCAAACCACAGAAAAGAGAATATAAGCATAACAAAACAAATGTTACAGAAGAAAAGCAGATAAGAATGTGGTGGTTTAGCAGGTATCCTATGGGCAGCTAAGATGTAAATTCATAGATTATCTTTTGTTATTCACTTCACAGTAATCTGCACAGTTTAGCTCAAGTCTGGTTTAGGTCTTCAGTTCAAGAGCGTGCTTTCCAGTCCACATCATTCAAACAGAGGTTTCTGCATTTCTGCTGATGCCAGATGCAATGAAGTGAATTTGCTGTACAAAACAAATCCAAAGCCCTGCKGCAGGGACAGATGCAGGGCTCTAAAGTCCATTCCCTCCTGGTGGAAGGACATGGAGGAGTCCCAGCAGAGACGCTCGAGTCCTTCACACCTATTTTAGTGCTTGTCCTTCTGCTTGTTTGATGAAAAATCAATGCTTGTCCCTGGAAAGCACGCACCCAGGGGTTAACGCAGCGCGACGCAGCATTGGTTTGCTGCTGTCCCTTGTGTGCATCGGTTAGTTCATCTTGCAGAGGGCAAAAATAGAAGTCTCCAGTGAGAAGTCCATGTGCTRGATTTTGGAATAAATGTCTTGAGCRTTGCTTTCCCAAAGACCCCCTTTCCCAGCTTCCCAGTGTATTTTCRGCTTTGCATTACAGTCTTTATTGCGTTCATCAAGCAGCCCCTGAAAACAAACCCCTTACATTCTGTATTTGTTTTCTGTCTTAGTCTATTAGGCCAGCTGACAGTTGGACTCCTTTGGGAGGCTCATAAGCAAGATTGGTTCTGATAGCTTGAAACAGAGCTTATAGAATCAGAAGGGGCTCAGAGGGATGGCATAGGGTGGAGACCATGGGAAAACTCCTTCCCATATGAAACAGGGATTGCTGCTCCGGAGTGAGGCCACCCGTGCCCAGAAATAGCCCTGCCTCAATTTATGGGACCAGACCAAAGAGTGAGTTCCAGGATGACGGACAAAAAATTAAGGGAATTTAATTTTGCACCATATAAACATGCAGGGGCACAGATCACTTCTTAAATCAATTGCTCCTATTGCACATGCCTGTGTGCGCAGGGGAGAATTCATCTCCTTGTCGCCTTATTTACATATATATTTATATTTACGAATAACCATTTTCCATGAATAATTTTTGAAAACTGGGGCAAATAGCCTGCTTTTAAAATACGAGGCACTTGGATTAGATTTCCCATTAGAACAAGCTGTTTGAAGGAGATTCATTCCTGTTGATGTTTTTAATGTAGTCTCCACTGTTAAATAATAAAAAGGTCATGTGTTAATAACCCCACTTAATGCCCTACTAATAGAAATGAGACCATTAAAATGATCAAACCCTGTGCCATCCTAGATGTTGCAGTAATATGGTGGTGTGAGTAAATTACAGGAAGTTGTGTATTTAAAGCCATTTTTTTCCTGTTTAAAATCAAAGTTTAAGAAATTACACAGCACTTCTAGTATCTTAGGTCTGTGCAGGCTATAAAACTGGAGGTTAAGTGGAAAATTAATAGTTACTGTGTTTTCAGAATACAGAATCTCTCATTTTGCCCTAAWAAAGATCACAGGACTTGTTTCCGCTTGGTGCCTTCAGTAGAATATCTCATTTTTGGGTCACCGAGTGAAGTTTATTGGAGAGCATTGCAAATGCAAAAAATACCTTCCCAAACACTGTATTAGCTGTTGACCTGGTCCTAAGTGCACAGCAGGGCAGAAGGCTTCACCTTTCTAAACATCCCAAGTTTGGGAGGAAAACGTTCTTAAAAGCTTAGGGTCTTCTTGTTTTGTGTGACTTTTTAGAGGCATGTATGCCATGATTTTTCTCATTTTACTGTGTCTGAGACTTCTATATATAGAAGTCATCCATTCCTCCGTTATTATAATTGCAGAACTGTTTAAAAGTCCGTTTCTGTGTGTTTTAAGATGGAAACTTTTTTAGCTCACCAGCAGTCTCATGTTGTACTAAATTCTTTGAGCAGAATAACAAGAAAAGACAAATTAATACTCCATCAGGCTGTGTTTGCAATAGTTTTCTGGCATTTGCTTAAGGCTGAGTTTTTCTCCGTGTAAATTACTAAAATGATAGCATGTATAAAACCAAGAACAAATAGTATTAATGAAGCATAAGTTCTCAGCATGTCTCTGGAAATGAATTATTGAAAGGACCAAAGAAAGTGATTTAAGAGCCCATGACTAATTTAGTTTTTATTATTTTTTTATGAATCACTCATGAATCTATTGTCAAAAAGATCAGAGACATTTGATTAGCGTGGAAAAATCATTCTCAAAATGATAGCCATTGTTGTGGATTCTGCATAATAATAATCTCATTAAATGCTTGGGTACATTTTGTTTTAAAAGCCTGTAAACAGCACCAGAGAGATTCCAGGGAYAGGGGAGCAGGCAAGCACTTTTAAAGCAAACGAGTTGATAAATTGCAATCACTGCATTGGTTCCTCTTAAATGGTGGCACTGTTTCTTACCCTCAAGAGGAGAAAATCATTATCAAGATGGATATAAACCAGCTGTAGACCTAGAGGGTGGAAGATCTTGTGCTGTACCCACTATGAAGTGCCCTTGAGAGCTTGACAGCACGTGCTGTGGCCTCCCTTTCCTGCAGGACCTTGCAGARGACAAGTTGGGAAGAGGCAGGTAAGATCACTATGGAGGTCCTGGCCTTGCTGGGTCTCGACCCAGCCCTTGGCAGCTGCTYCTCATTGCTGTCAGCTTGTCATCATCGAGTAGAATTGCTGCAGGGCCTCCTCCTGTAGCTTTTGGGCAGATATTGGCCAGTGGTTGGGTGTTGAGGGGTTATGATCAAGGACAATGGAGGAGGTTTGGGATCTAAGGTAAGAGGGATATGGAAGGGGGCATCAGGTGCCCTGAAGCACCCAGGGCGGTGGGAGCCAGAGAGCTGCTGGGAGCTAAGGAAGGGCTGAGGTGTTTGTAGGGGGGTTCTGTGGTGTCGTGTATGTTGGTAGCACTTGGTCCTGTGCAGTGGGGGAGCTACCTCTCCTCTCCGCCTGTGGAGGAAACCTCAGACATGCTCCAGTGTTGGCCATGGTTTTGCAGCCCTGTGGYGCTGCACAAACAGCTCTCCCGACTTGTGTTTGCCAGGGATATTCTGGTTCTTTGGAAATTTCACTGGATTTAAGGCAGGCCATGGGCTTTCTGGTATTAGAGGGTCAGTGGTGGGAGGCCAGGGCTGTGTAGGAGCAGAGCTGGACTCTSATGGCTGCAGCTGGGAAGGACCTAATTTATGTAGACTCAGGTAGGTTTGGTTCAGAGAAGCTATTCCCAGGTTAGCTCTGCGATTATCTAGTTTATCTTTGAAAATTTGAAATGAACTGATTTAAAGCAATATAGGGGGGCTTAAGTTCTTGCAAGCCAGTTATGAGGGAGAAGGGGAGGCTTTCTGCTTTYGTGTTCCTGAGGGTTTTCTGTTCCTACTACCTATAGACAGCTATAAAGCAAGACTTTCTTTCCCAGATAGTGTTTGAGGATGACTTCAAAGTAATCAGCTTGAATCTACCATATGCCAGCTCCTCTGTATAGTAAGACTTCCTGGAAAACAAGAATTCCTTGTTGCCAAAAATGTGAAGGTGTTTTAAGAAGAGGGGGTGTCCCCCCTCTGCTGCCTTTGCTCATGGGTGTCAGAGCAGATTTGTGGCRTTAGTCACATATTGGATTTCACTTGAGACAGAATGTGAGCTAGGTTTACAGGCAATATGCAATGTTTTACACATTGCCAAGTGTGGTGTCTCAGAGCCCCAGCAGATTGCATGGCCAGTGAATGCATTAACGGGGAGGAATGGGATAAATAAATATGAAAAACCTTCTGTTTGAAGAGACCGATGCCTTGGGTAATCAGTAGTGATGGAAGGGAAATTCAATACAAAAAAAAGTACATACCCATTTTCTAGATTTCTGCTTTGCTATTTTTTGAAATAAACTGTGTGTGGTAGTACTTCTTTCAGATATTACTGTGTTTTTATCGATTTCAAATATAGTGTTTTGTTTTTTAAATCTTGAAAAGTTCAAATATGTTCTGAGATCGCTTCATCAGCCCTTTGTTTGAAGGGTAACTGTAAGACATGAGAGAAGCTCAGGAAAGGCAGGGAACCCTAATCCAGAAAGGGAGCGGGAAGGTGAGGTGAACTGCTGGCAAAGTCACTGTATCCTCTGTCACTCGCTGCCCTTATCAATTAGGAGAAGTTTCAGCAAGCTGTGCTTGTAATTTTTTTCTAACTGCCGGAATGTATCACACTATTTYAGGATGAAATCCATGAAGTGGAGGCGATGAGCTTTAGGGGCCTTTTCTGGCCTCTTTGATACAGTCTCATCTATTTGTAGGTGTTGGAGTATTTTCTGTGTTTTRCTTGTGTATTTTCATTAGGTCAATATTTTTTGCCTTCTAAAGTTTGATGGCCAGTGATAACCATTTGCGATGGAGCAAACCATGCTCCAGAAGTAACTTTTTGCTCTGCCCTTGATGTCTCTTCCTCTCTCGTGGGACTTGTTCCAGTGCCTCGTGGTTAGGAGTGGGTTTATTGAGCTGCTGCTTTCAGTGCCGAGCTTGTTGCAGAAATATCTTCCTTCATCTCCCTTCAGAGGTGGACTTKTTCTTCTTGCTGTACCTGGCCAGGCAGGAGCCGGTGCTGCCGCTAGGTTAGCTCGGCTTAAGCTTGTCTGGTCTTTGAAGCCTAATGTCATTCGTTCCTCCGGGGCTGGGAATAGGATGTTCCCAGCTCCCAGCGGGATGCACAGCACTCGCTGCTGCTCCCAGGCAGCCTCTGAGGCTGTTCTTCAAAGCTGTGGTATTTTTAGGGAGAAAAGAATCATATCACTATTTCGTAGATTCTTACTCTTCCCTCAGACTGCTTCACAGTGGCTTGGGAAGGCGGCTTTACAAGCCAGGCCTTCTAAAACGGAGCATACAGAAATGTTCCTCTTGTCTTCCTCAGGTGTTTGACCTGCCTGCCTCCCTCTTCCCAAGGAAGCTGCCATGTGCATTTGTGGGGATGGACAGATACAGACCCTGGAGCTGGCAGTGAGCTCAGCCCTCGCTCCAAAATCCCTTTGTGTTGAGGAATTCCTGAGCCTTGCTTGTTTGAGGAGCTCTTGCTTGTGTGAAGCACCATTTTTGACAGGACATGGATCCTTGTGGACCTGTGCTTGTGCTCTGCTCAATAAAACCACAGAAGACCATTTTCCAGCAACCTGAAATGGTAGCTAAGCTGCTCCCCATTAATGATTTGTAGCCCTGTTAGTGCAGGGGTAACAGCAGGGAAGGCACCTGGGAGCAACCTGAGTTTGTGCTGCGCCTGGAGGACAGAAGGGTCTTGGACCCATGGCACAGGCTGCTGAGGAACTGAAGACAGATTCACAGAATATTTAAGGTTGGAAGGGACCTCTACAGATCATCTAGTCCAACCTTCCTGCTCAAGCAGGCACACCTAGAGCATGTGGCACAGGGTGGCATCCAGGCGGGTTTTGAAGACCTCCAGAGTAGGAGACTCCACAACCTCCCTGGGCAGCCTGTTCCACTGCTCTGTCACCCTMACAGTRAAGAAGTTGCTCCTCACCTGGAGACGGAACTTCTTATGCTTCAGCTTGTGGCCATTACCTCTCGTCCTGTCACTGGCCACCAGTGAGAACAGCCTGTCCCCTTCCTCCCTGCATTCTCCCTTCCTGAACTTATACATATTAATCATATCCCCTCTGAGCCGTCTCTTCTCCAGAGAAAACAGGCCCAGCTCACTCAGCCTCTCCTCGTACAAGAGATGTTCCATTCCCTTAATCATCCTGGTTGCCCTTCTCTGGACCCTCTCCAGAAGCTCCACGTCCCTCCTATACTGGGGTGCCCAGAACTGCACACAGTACTCCAGGTGCGGCCTCACCAGAGCTGAGGAGAGGGGCAGAATCACCTCCCTTGACCTGCTGGCAACACTCCTCCTGATGCAGACAGGATCCCATTGGCCTTCTTGGCCACSAGGGCACACTGCTCACTCATGGTTAACTTGGTGTCAACCAGGACTCCAGTGCCAACCAGACATTCCATCTTCTGATGGTCTCGAGGTTGGGCTTTTGTAACTCTTCTAAATTTGCTTGTACAAAATACACACAGAAGGTGTTTCTGTGGAAAATACCATATATATATATATATATGAATCTAACAGTGAAATCTTTGTGTACTAATTATATCCACAGGGAAAAAATTGGGAGAAACCATAAATTGTGATTAAAGACCTCAGTGACTGTTGTGTTTATTTTAATTTTGTTACAAAACTCACACATCTCTTTGTAGTAAAAGTTCAGTACTGAACTTACATTTACTAATCCCTCTTTCCTTCCTCAGCCTCTAATGCTGTTCTTAGGTGAACTTGCGCTTTGTGTGTGCGTCCTTGTACAGGCAACATGTGTTCCTTATGTGCCCCACACTAATGATAAGGTGCTACCACCGTTTGGTTGCAGATTTGATTACCTTCTTGAAGCTCTAGAATTCAGAAAATAGTTTTAAAAAGTCATAAACCATGCTTTTACCAATAAAAAAAGCTTTCGAAGAAAAATGTATTTCAGAAGAAGAGAATCATRCTATAATCTTGCATCTGTTTCTTTCTATAAGGCTCTCTGCTWATATTAATACATTTGTATGCATTAAAAAAAAAAACAGATCATCCATAAAAAGACAATTACAGAGCACAAACCAAGCATTGATAAAACTTTTCTGAAATCTTATAGGATGCAACACAGTGAAAACGGAGAAGATTTTATTGTCCTATTTTCTGTAACTCTGTATAAATCATTCCATAAAAGTAGCTATCTTGGTTTTATTGATCTAAATTCAATCTGAGTTGCATGGAGATTAACTTTCAAAACTGTTATTAAGTACCCTTCGCTATGAGCATTTTTTCCATCCTGTGCAAAACGCTTGTTTTTTCAAGGTTGGTATCTCTTCTATTTGCAGTTACTCATGCATCTTTGCTTTCCAGCAGGAAACGGTTAGCTACCAGAAAACAGGCAAATCCTTAAAACAGAAGGATTTGAGTAGGTGTTTGTAATAACACATGAGGTGGTTTATCCAGCTTATTTCATTGTCTAGGTGCTGAATCTGCCTGATGGACATGATGGTGAGAATATTTTTGATGATGGATGAGTTGTGAGGACATCTAAGGATTTATTCTTGCTCTGCATGGTTCTGTGTATGCTCATACTTTTCCTTACCAAGTCTCAGTCTATTGGATTAGCTCCTAAACTGCAACCTTGTTYAGAGCTGAGCAATGTGGAGTCCAATATTTGGTCAATTTTTGTGCTGCTGTCAGGGCCAGAAGTCCCAAGGACCTCAGCCTGGCTGGAACATGCCAATATTAAGCAGGTYGAACAGCTTAAAAACATGTGAAATGCAACAAAAACCTGAGAGGGCAAGCAAGGAGGTCTGTCAGAGCAGAAGTGCATGTGGGAGGGTCGTGGATAGCAGAACTGTGGTGGCTACAGGTGCTTCTGTCCCCTCTCTGATCAAGGTCCCCTCTCTGGGAAGAATGAGCCTGTTGGTCCTATCTGGAAGCTCTTTGGCTTTTGGTATCTCCTCTTGTCTTTAGACAAGAGTGCTTGTCTCAAAAGTGGTCCAGCCCATGATGGAACAGCTCTTGCTCACAGTTTCTGGGTCACCAGTAATACCCTGAGTGGTGGTAGCTCCTGCACGTGCCCTGGGGCTGTTGAAAGGAATGGTGTAAGGCATCCATGTGCCTGGCTGCCATCCATCAAAAAATAAATGAGAAGGAAGTTCTTGAGTTCCAACCAGCAGATCTGGGTTCCTCCTTCAGGCTCTCTATCCTTACATGTTCAATTATTTTGTGCTGTAAGAGCCTCACAGTGGGTTTGCAGCTGCGGAGAGCCCCAGGGCATTGCCCTTTCCTTTCATTCCTTATGGCCCTGGAAAAGGGAGAAGGATGGTAAGAGATACAGCTTGGTGTAGAGCCTTTTTGCATTCAGCCCTTACCAGTGCCCACAGTGCAAATAGGAAGAGCTCCTTGGGTTTTGCTAGCAGACAAACCTCGCTGTCCCAGCCAGTCACACTCATCCCGCTGTCCTGAACTGTTCAGGCAGGATCTTAAGTTGAATTTCACTGTGCTTTGCTGCTGAAATCCTGTGAAGGGGTTCATTTAGTATGCTTCACGTGTGGCACTAATTAAAGCAAAATCATTCTTCAAACTCATTAACTGTAGTTTAAGTGTATCCTTTTGGGTCTGCGTAAAAACATAAACGTTTTGGAGCTGCTGCTGTCTGAATGCTCGTGGCATAACAAGAGAAGCTCCTCTGTATAGTGGTTGGTGCAATGGTTTCGTTTACTTGAAATAAAATCTTGAGCCTTTGCGCAAAATGTTCAAGTGCCAGAACTGCTGAAAACTTATATTCTCCCCCATCCACAATCAAAAATAGAAGTAAAGTGAGAGCAGGTGTGGGGTAGTAATAGCACAAATCAAAACATGCTGATTTGAAGGTCTTTTCTTAAAGAAAATGTTTTTTTCCCTTGTCTCCTGTCTCCCATCTAGATTTTTTTGACATAACTGACAGGCGTGTTCAGTTCTTTCTCATCAGCCCCGGGGGCTACTCTGTCTTTTATAAAAACTGGTATAGATGAAGGAAACTGTAACCCACCCAGAAGTTAGTATTTTATACATCTCAAGTTAGCAGGTAGATATTAAATTTCCCTATAAATTAGGTAGCAGGAGATTGCTATCTTTTTATGTGCAAAGAGCACCTTGTTAACAGCCAGCAGAAAAGTTCATATTCTCAGATGAGTTGCTTTGCCTTACTCTTAAATTGCTGCTCATTTTCTCCTGCATGGTGATTTATGAACTTTAAAACTTGCTGCTCGACATTCAAGCTGTGTTCCCAAGCTGGGAGGCGATCATAACCGCGCAAAACGCAGCTTGCTTTTGCGTGGTGCTTAAGGGTTTTGTTTTGTTTTGTGTTTTTTTTTTTTTTCCTGAAATAATAAGGCCTCTTTCCTGTCTTTTTGTTGCTCGCAGGATTTTGGAGAGGACGATTCCCTCTACATCGCCAAGGTAACGACCATTCACATGGGCAATTACACCTGCCATGCCTACGGCTACGACGAGCTGTGTCAGACCCACGTCCTGCAGGTGAATGGTTAGTAAATGTGCGACCACYCGCTGCAAACGTGTCCCCAAGCCCAGCTGCGTGCCCAGCCCCGCTCRCGCTGCAGGAGCCAAAGCAGCAGGCGGGGGCAGTCGACAGGAAAGGCAGCTTCCATGGGAGGTGGATGTATAGCCGTCCAAGCCTAGGCAGAGCCTGACCTTAAACCGAGCCATCGGTGCAGTTTCTGCAGAGTGAAGGGGGTTTTGGAGCCTCTTGTAGGCTGGTGGCTCCTTAATTGTTGCTTAAATGACTTCAACTTTCCAAAAGTTCACGGTATCACACAGGATATGGTCCAGCAGCCCCATCCAGCCGAGTTCCCTAGGGAGGGACCACACTGGTCCGTGTGAGTGGTTTGCCAGAGTTGTATCCCAGCACCACGGATTGCTTCCATGCAAAGAGGATGCAAAGKGCCCCAAGCTGGCACTCTTTTCTTGAAGTCTTGCTTTTTGCCTGGGCAAAAAATGGCATTTGGAGGGAAAATTCCGTAGAGAGCTCTGGGGATACCTGTCCAACTGCAAACGCTGGCTTGTATAAACCAACCCCACCAGCATTGCAGGTTCTTGATTAGAAAAATACCTCCAAATACTTTATCCAACCTCAGCTCTGGTGTGCATGGTTTTGAGTATGTAGCCTTGCAGGTGCTCCCCACCATGGCAAGGGCCCAGGGGAAAGTGCAGGCACCCAGCTCATTGCAGTGAAAACTGATCTAATGTTTYCACATCACAATTTGTCATCTTTTTGAGATAGTAAATGGCAAAGTCTCAGCAATCTGGCTAACTCGATTGCGTGTGCTGCAGCTGGGAAAATAGGTTTCCTTCCTCCAAGTGCTGTTTGTTTGATGAATGGCAGCCAAAGCACAAGCAAGTTAACAACTTAATCCCGTGTATATTATGTGATGTATTATGAGCCCGAGTGGAGTTGAGGTGGCAGCCAAGGCGTGGGCTTTCTCATCACAGAGACCTGAAGGCCCAAAGGTTGGAAATTAAAACCCAAGTGCCCAGAGCTGAATACAGCATGTGCAGGGGCTGGTTCGTGCCCTTGTGTCTGTTGCTTGGGTTTCACAGAATATATCATTCTTGTTGGCTTTCTTATGTTGCTATGTAGTCGGTAAGTATTGCAGAAAAACCCTGGCTTGCTAGAAAATGCTGTAGGGCCAGCAGAGTTGTCTTGATATCCCCGTGCGAGCCATTGGGCTCTGCAGAAGCGGGTCTTGGCCACGGGCAGAGTGCCTGGCGCTCTGCCCCGTCCCTGATCTGGCCACTTTCCTGGGGAAATGGCTCTTGCTTTCCTGGTGAGCTACCAAATGAAGGCAGGGCAGGACAAGCTGGCAGATTGGCCCTGACACGAGCGGCAGGAAGGAGCTGCTGGAAGCCAAGGTGGAGCTCGGCGGCTCCGCGCCGTGCCGGGGGCTCTCCATGTCTRCTTGCATCAAATGCAAAGCTATGCTTCAAATGTGGCTTGTTTTTTATTTTCTGTATTGGACTAAGATTTTAAGGCAGTGTGGCAGCACCGACTAAGGGCAGAGCTTGGAGCCCATCCTCTCAGCCATCTTCTGCAGTGAGGCTACTGCCTAGCAAACTCCAAAAGACAGGTTTTATTCTAGGAAAGCGATTAGATATTTTAAGAAATAAAATCAGAAGCGAATGAGGAAGAACTGAGTGGGGGGAAATGCTTTTCAACTGCATTTCAGATAATTCAGTGGCTTTTGAAGTTGGTGCCTCCTTGTAGAGAGCCCTTTTAGTCCCATCTGAAGCCTGTCAGCCCAGTGTACACAATGTTCTCTTCCTTACTGCCTTTCTGTACTGAAAAGAATTGGATCCTAGTTCTGTATGCTCCCTCAGAAACGTTTCATCTGATACGGTTTCTAATGCTATTAGAGACCTTCTCCTTTGTCTCTTTGGAGCCTAGCACTGGTCTGTAATAGTTCATCGATTAGGTGGAAAATTAACTTCTCCGTAAGTTTTATGCTTTGAGCCCAGCTTCAGGAAAAACTGGAAGTTTTCCTCCTCTGGGATGTGGTCGTGTCTGTGCAATAGCCACTGGGCTTGCTGGAGCTTCTAGATGTTAGGGAACACCACAAGTAACAGCCAGGTGCAGAGGCTGCCTTCAGACCAGCCAAAATGCAGATGCTTTAGGCAGAAGATACGAGGACCACAACACACAAATGTACATTGGCTCCTGTCTGCTGGGCAAGAACCTTGAAACACATGTGAAATACAGCACTGAGGTGGCATTTGTGGCAATGTTTGGCTTGTCATCGTCAAACTTACCACAGCAGAGGTAAAATTTGAGTTGGTATTTTTGTAYGCTCAACCCTTTGTGTTTGAAAGAATACAGGTTGGAAAGGCARCGCAGGGTCGAGAAGCAAAGAGTCACCAGGAACAGGTAGAAATATTGCTTGAAAAAGGTGTACAGCATGCTCACAGTRTAGGGAAGAATAGCAATTTATCATTTGCAAGGAAAAAAAGTTGCTGAGAATAAAGGATCTCATAAAATTGTAATCGACTATGAGAACCGATAGCTTGCGAATTGAGAGACTGCTGAGTGGAAGGCATCATTTTCCTTGGTTTGAGCTCTCTGGAAAACATGCTGTATTCCTTGGATATAGTTTAAAAAAGCCATGTGATCGTCAGCCCAATGATAAGAAGCCAATAGGACAAACTTCCCAATATCGGGGATGCTTTAAATGCTGTCATGTTTTGTTCCTGTGGCTTTTCAAGGGAAAAGATAGAAGGCTTCAAATTCCTTTCAGGTCATAAATGCAAGGATTAAAGCAGCTGAAATACAGATTAAATAAGCCCAGAAGTGTGCAGGACCTCTAGCAGCAAATATGTTTTTGGGGCTTGATGCTGCCTCCTGTTCCCCTTATGAGCTACTTCATTGCAATGAGCTACAACTCTCATTGCAAGTGAGGCGCTACTGGATGTGCAGCTGTGGGCAACCTACCTAATCTCTTCCTTGTTCGAATGCTGCCTTTTTTTCCTGCCTTGCTTAAGGTAATGGCATTTTTGTATTGCTTTTGGCTGTGGCCATAGTAATGGTTAGCAATGATGAATGTTCACCAAGGGAAATAGCAAAGGATAATGCATGTATTCCAAAGCCGGGATCTGAAATCTTGCAAGTGTTAAGTATAACGTGCTTAGTTGAAATGTATTAACTTGTAGCAAGGGCAATTTAAAAAAAAAAAAAAAAAGTCTTTTGCTGTTGTCACAGGGCAGTTGCATGCAATAATTAACCCGTGCAATGAATTATATAAAACAAGTTAAGCTAATTCTCATCAAGAACATCAGTTCAGAATCTAGGAGCTACCCTTTGCAATACAAATCTGCTGTGGTTTTGGTTCTGCTAGTGAAATATGTGGGTTTCTGAGAATCAGACTAACATAGAATGAGGCAAAATATCCCATGACCAATGCAAGTGTGCAATTTAAAGACATGTTTTTGCTAAAAGTCCCCCCTTTTTTTTTATTACGAATTATCCCTAGGCATTTTGTCTCAGGTTGCATTCAAACAATCTCTCTCTTAAAAGCTATCAAAAAAAAAAAAAAAAAACACAAGGCGACTTGAGGGCTTTCTGTCATGGCTGGTTTCATTCCAAGTATTAACCAGCACTGATGGCTTGATGCTTTTTTAAGCAGCTGGTGGGTGAGACAGAAGTAAAATATATCTCTCTTGTAAGGCTTGTGAAAGAATAAAAATAGAAATGGAAAGAAAGCTGTAAAGTGTATGCTAATGAGTGTAATTATTCAAGCTATCCCATACAGATATTGTGAAATAGGAAGGATGCTTTCCCTCTTCCCCCCCAAACAAACCATTTCAAATTCTTTAATGCATATGAGTAACCATTAAGAAATAGTTAATGGGTCAAGACTGCTTGATTTGAGCAGTGAAAGCAACATGATTGAAAATCAATGAACATGTTGTAAGTTGAGATATAATTAGTAGTTCTGCCTGTTGTGCATATTAAATAGTTCAGAAGGGAGCTCCTGAAACAGGATAAGTCAAACCTTGAAAGCTTCCCTCCTGCTAAAAAGTAGTAGTAATCTATAAGCCTTTTGTTGTTGTTCAGAATAAGAGGTAGTAAACATTTAAGCCATTCCATTAGATAATTGAAATGTTGAATAATGCAATATGTTCAAGAGGAGAAAGCGGTCGGGGAGTCTAATTCTTTCCTGCCTCAATTCAGTGAAGTTTGGGCATTTATGCTTTTATTTTTAGAGCTGCACGTATTAGACCACCCTCGTCAGGTGTCGGTGGAGGGAACTGCAGGTCCCTCACGCCCGTAAGGAAGGGAGGCGGTGCGGGGCGCGAACACCGCGGTGGATGCTGAGGTTGCTCCTTGTTCCCGCAGTGCCGCCCGTGATCCGCGTGTACCCCGAGACGCAGGCGCAGGAGCCCGGCGTGGCGGCCAGCCTGCGGTGCCACGCCGAGGGCATCCCCAATCCCCGCATCTCCTGGCTCAAGAACGGCGTGGACATCCCGCCCAAGCTCTCCAAGCAGCTCGCGCTCTTAGGTAGGAGCAGAGTCCCGACTAATTGCGGTGTCGTAGCTCGGGATTAACGGGATTATTTGGTGCTGCGAAGCACAAGCGCTGCTGCTGAGCCGGGGCGGTCACGTTTGTGTTGCATAACCCTCCTTTTTCCTTTTCATCTGCTCCAGCAAACGCCTCAAGAAATACAATATTGATTGCTGCGAGCAGAGCAGCAGTCTGTTAGAGCAGAGCGGGCCTGTCTCCCCTGCCTTGCCTCTTGTGTAAATTGGTGCAAATCAGAGGAGAAACCCATTGCACCTGGGATGCAGGTGACTTTTGACCCTCACCCAGTAGAGGAAATTTGGCCCTTTACTGGTCTAGGTCCTCACTGCTGAAGTACAAGCATAGAACAGGGAACACAATACACGCATTAATAGGCACAGTATTTAATTGCAATTTTGTGAGTAGCAGCCACGCAGAGATGTGTCACAGCCTTCAGCCAGTGCTGGCAATCCCAGCACAATTAGGTTGGTTCTTTCAAAATCTCAGCCTGACTTTAGGCAGTGCTCCCACTGCAGGGATCAGATGATGGGAGAAACTGTGTGGAACCTGCGTTTTTGCTGATTTGATGACAAACTGTTTGCAGTGTTGAAGTGATTATTATCTTTCCCTTCACTAAAGCTGACTCTTCTTTTACTACTAAAAAAAAAGAGGAGGAAAAAAAAAGGCAATGTCATTTACTGCTTGTACATGGTGTATTTCTGTGTTCATTTGTGGCACAGAAATCCAATGTGCTAATGCAAAGAAGCAAACAGCAGCTCATCACCTGTCTGCACGTGTGGGTCCCCAGGCGATGTGGGGCAGTTGTGGTGGGGAGGAACACTCTTTATGGATGTCTCTCTTGCAGCCAATGGAAGTGAGCTTCATATCAGTAGCGTTCGGTACGAAGACACGGGCGCCTACACCTGCATTGCCAAAAACGAAGTGGGAGTGGACGAGGACATATCTTCACTCTTCATAGAGGACTCTGCAAGAAAGACCCGTAAGCCTGATTTTCCATGCATTTGGCTTTTTAAGATTGACGATCTTTAAGGAATAATGACTTAGATGCAGTTTTGTAGTTCAGCCCGTTGCATGCAGTCTGTGGGGCTCTTGCTCAGGGTAGTGGCAGTTTTGTCTACCCATCAATCAGAGGACTGGATTCTGCTTTGAGAGGGTTTTGCAGGGGGAGATAATCTGCTCATCTCGAGCACTGAGGCCTTCTGTGGCTCAGMAGGGTGGACATATGCTATGGGCCATGTCTTTACTGGAGTAATAATGTGATAATGCTTTTAGCTATCAAAGAATCCAAAACCTAGTAATATTTTATGCAATGATTATTTCAGAAAATAAATTTCATTGATTTTCTGTACCAAACTTCCTAAAGCCAGTTGCAAACCAAAGCTTGCAAATGTTTATATGCCTAGGGGGAAAAAAAGAGCCGAATGAATTATTTATTTGGCCTGTATTTACATCACCAAATAGTGAAATAGGTTTCTCCTAGTGTGAAATTATCTTCCACTTCCAAGATGAACACCATCCTTCCCATTCTTTCCCAATATTTTAGTTTATCTGGATTAATGTTAGAGTTGTCCCTACTTAAACATTTCATTTAAACATGAGTGTTACTTGCTACAATGAAGATTTTGACTTTGTTTTTTGTTGTTTGTTTTTCCTGGCTATTTTCTGGCTCTCCCAATTTTCTGATGCTGCAGTTGCAAACATACTGTGGCGAGAGGAAGGTACTGCAGTAAAGTTCTTTTGTTGTAGTGATAATGTGCTTGTCTGCTTTAATAACTCCATAATGGGCCATTCTCCACTGACTGCCACTAACTCTATCAACCTTCACAGTTATCAGATTAAGTACAGACCAGTGACTTAAAAGCTAAGCTATTCAAATAGGAAATATCGTGCCAGCGATAAGTCTTGTAGATAACTTTGKTTTTTGTACTGTAACAGGTGACATAAAATATTTAAAAATGAGAGTTTTATATAAGCTGGTGCCAAGGAAGTAGCCAGAGACTCTCAAGAAATACTAATAATTGTACAAGTGTCAAAATTGCTCCCCAATTACCATAACTGAACAAACTAAGGCATCAATTCAATGCACCTGCATTTTTAAGCAAGCAGTCCAGGCTTTTCCTCCTCAGTGCATGTATTGATGTTTGCTAGGAAAGAACAAAAATGAGGTTTCTGTCTGTTAGGCAAAAAAGAGAAGAGAAAAAAAAAAAGGTTTTGCTTCCTTCTGTCCTTTAAATCGATGCAGGGTAAAGGTTGCCCCATTTCTCCTTGTTTTAATTGGCAGTTCAGATCTCTCGTTTGATCAGACTTATAGCGTGCCCTGCCCAAGGTCAGCCTCTGTGTATGTTGGTGGCCGGTGTGGAGGAGAAGCCTCCCACCCAGCTAATTGGCTCCAAGGCAGGATCGAGGCGCTGCACGTGGGGCYTGATCTGCCTTAGCTCGCGCTGTGGCCGCACAGGAACGCGCGGCTCTGCACGAGCACCCAGCTACGGGCAACCCCACGGTGCCCAAAGCGCGGCCACTTCGCTGGGAGGAAACGTCCTGGCCTCAAATACAGTTTTAAATGCACTGTTTGCATGCAGGGCAGCCTGCTCCTCGCTGACCTGCTCCTGCAGAAGCACTGGGTTTGCAGAACCACTAAGAAATTAGTTGCAGAAAGTCTTATAATTATCGTTCCCCTAAGCAACATGGAATTGCTGTTTAGCAGCTTTGCACATTTTAAATATATGGGCAATTAACTGGGAGAACGCAGGCAGGAAAAGCAGATTTACCATTGATGTTCTTAAAAATAAGTGTGTATCTTTAGAACAGGATTATTCTCCTCTCTGTATCGTTATATACTATTTGATCAGCACAATCATTTGACACCAAGAACCCACTGAACAAATGCTATAGCATGCRAAACCTTGGCACGAAAAGCTGGGAGAGAGGGATAGTATTTTTATTTTTACATCTCAATGTATTCAATTTTTAGAACAAAAATTCTCAGTAGAAATATTAACAAGTGGATTGGTAGACTTGAGCTCCTTTAAAATGATCACATCCTTGTGCCTGCAAGGCTTGTAACAACCAAAGCTATTGGTAAAATGCATATTATAAAAAGGTATGTTGCATAAAACAGGCTTCTGCTCCCAGTCCAATTCTTTATGCAATAGTTGGTCATTTTAAAACTCAGTCTATCAGTCTGACCTGACAGCTTCTCACCGACGCGCGCGACTAAAACCTCAGGCAATGAATGCACGTAGTGGTGTCAGCAGCTGAGCACTCCTGGAAGCACAGGCAGTGTATAGGCAACGTGCACCCCAGGTTCCAGGCATATGCATTTTGTGCAGAGGAAACTATGGGCAGCCCCTGTGTGATTGCCAGCTTGCTTTAATGCCAGTGCTCATTTTCACAGTAGGACTGCTCGCTCCCCRCTAAAGGCAGCGGTTGGCACCAACAGGCAAGCATCAATTATGTAAACGTGCCTTTAAAAAAGGAAAGCTTGTTTATAACCAAATAGAGATGCTAAAATACTTCCACGCATTTTGATTAAACTGAGGAGAATCTGAAGATCAGAGGCCGGTGCCACCGGGTCAGCTTTGCCCTTTGGTCTCGTGAGAGCCCAAAGCTCTTGCTGTTGGGAGCTCTCCTCCTAGATCCCAGCTTGATCCAGCAAGTGTCTGTAATTGCATCTGTTGACCAAAAAGGAGAAGGARAAAAAAGAATAGAGCCAAACTTCCTCTGGAATGGTTAGAATAAAGAGTTCTTATGTTCAGAAGGCCTCTCCATGCATTATTTTTATTCTTAAGCATGTATTTCATAAAGTGTGGGGCTTGTTTGTTTTGAAGTAGCTGAACCATCTATCCCAAAATGTCCCTAATTACAAAGGAGAGGAGAAAAAAGAAAAACCCGGTCTGTTAGTCACCCTGCCCTGAACTACTCCCTGCTTGCCTTGTAAAAACTGTAAATACCACCGCTGGCTGGTGGCCTGTGTAACTGCTAGCTTAACTAGTGAAAAACCCGCTTTGTTTAAAAAATAATGAAAAAAATTACAGACTGCAAGAGCATTTTAATTTAATACATTAAAAAGAGGGCATCTTCAATATATGAGTACTACTAGGGCTTCCTGCCTTATTTTAACTCGTCGGCACCATTTCTACTGTAAAAGAAGCAGCGTAACTTGCCCAGTCACTCGCTGTAACTCTCCAGAGGTGAAATCATTACTAAAGTGTTTTAGTGATTAATTAAGATCAAGGACAACTAAATTCTGAAATGTGCGCTCATATTGTAATCAGCTCATCAGATAAAATCGCACTGCTCTCATGCATGAAAATATTACTGAGCAGCTTCACAACTGTCAGAACGTATTGCCTGCCTGGTTTTATTGCCTAGGATTAAGAAACTTTATCCTTAGGAAAATATGTGCACTCATTCCAGGCAGGGTCAACTTCTGCTCTCTGCTCTGTATCCTCAATTCCCCCAGAGGAGGGAGAGAGCTGAACATATACCGGGAAATTGGTAGGGAAATTGGTAAACAACGTGGATTTTGGTCCATTCTGCCCAGGTGTGATGTTTTGACACAACATTTTGGAAAAGTTAGGGCAGAGGCAGGAAGCGTGTAGTTCCGAGTGGGAGTTGGGTAGGTTTTGCTCCGTGCATGATCCCTCACCGTGGCATCGCATCCAGGATCGCAGCTCCTGTCTCCGCCTGATGCCCTAACTGGGGTATTTCGGGGTATGGTTGAGAGAGACCCGACCTGAACGTTGTCAGCACAACCCACAGCTCTKGCTGACAAGCTGCGCTCCAGCCACCTCTCTGGCACGAGAAAAGGGGTGGGTTTTGGTTTTTGGTTTTTTTTCTAGTCCAAAAAACTAAAAAACTCAAGACAAATGTCTCACTAAAATATTCTTTTTATGAAATTTTCCAAAAAGGCATTTATCAAATTGTACTTTTTTGTGCCTTAAAGCTTTGCTGGGATGATTTAGGCCTTAATCCTGCCACCGCTGGCACAAGCTCAGCGGGTCCGAGCCTGATCGGTGCCCTTGCCCCAGGGAACGCGGATTTCCAGGGGCAGCAGGTCCCTAATTCCACGTTCGGGCCTCACCACGGAGCACTGACACATACCCCGTGCCAGGACCCGGCGTGACCAGGGTCCTTGCAAGCATTCACTGGTGGGACAATGTGAAAAACAAATAAGGCACGCTTGGATCTTCCCAGCCGGAGCACTGGGAAAAGATCCTCACCATTTCCTCAAGATCCTCCATTGCCACATTTGCATGCAGCTGAAGAAGAGCTAAATTCACGGTGTTGGGAGGCGTTTCTGCTGGGCAGAAGTGGGACAATGCGATCTCCTGGGAGCACCGCAGCGACAGGCAGGTTTCCAAATCTCCTGGAATGCCCCAGTTGGATCAATGAGTGCTGTTGCGATGCTGAGATATTCCACRTTTGTGAATTACAGTTTGCAAAATTTCAAAAATGCGTTTGTTTTGGTGGCTCTGCTTACTCCATCTGATGGTTTAGGAAATAAATAAACTTTCATTAATGGAACACATTTTACTTTTTTACTTCCAGTTCCAAAAAAAGTCAGATTAATTTTAATGGAACAGCTTTCAGATTAATTTTAGCTAAAGCTTGTCTCTCACTTCTCAAATGATTAGCTAACTATTTTTAATGAAATCATAGAGGGGAAGAAAAAGCTCTAAAAAGCTGTAAAGTGAGGAGTTCGCATATCATATAGGGGCTTCTTTTATTCACCTATGGGCATGGTCCTCATGCACAAGACCAGGAGCTGTTTGCTTGTGCGCAGCTGCTGCCACCAAGGCGATGCATTTTTGAACCTGTCTGTACCTCCTCACTCCTCGAAGCCCTTGTTGTTACATGAAACTTGATTTTGTGAATGCACCAACTGCATCCAAACGACCAACTTCTATGTAAGGCAGATCTTGTTCGTTGGGGGCAGAGGGGCAATTACTCTTTAAAAACACCCAAACCATTCGAGACGCGTGCAAAAAAATCCTCCTCGTCTTGCCTTTTCAAGGCCTCAGCGTTGGGAACGTCTTCTACGTCTTCTCCGACGATGGGATCACGGTCCTGCAGCCCAATGAATGTGAGATCCRGAGGCACATCCGGCCGGATGAGAGGATTTTCACCAGTTACGTAAGTCCTGCGCCCTGCCGTGTTCGTGTCATTTGTCATCTGTCTTCGTGTAAAGGTGGTCCTGCAAAAACCCTAAAGAGGAACGTTTCCCTTGAGCAAGTGTCCAGCAGAGACTTTGTGAATGCTCGGGAGATGCAGATACAGAAACGGAGAGAGTCCCAACTTTCCCTTGCCAGGGCTTGCTCATCCCTGCTGCCAGGTCACGTCCTTGTGATGTGTCCTGGTCACAATTAGGCCGGGAGCAGAGGGATGTTCCCAGCTGACCACAGAGCTCTGGCATTGCTGGATTTTAGGCTCCTTAGTCTCCAGATGATGCCATAAGGTGAGTGCTGCCAGGTCCAGCTCTTCTCAGCTGTCAGACCAGCCCTAGTCCATACCCTGGAGATGCCACCAGCCACAGGGAGACTTTGTCCTCGTCTGCCCACAGGTTGCTTCTATCACAGGAAACTTTTTGCTATAGTCACTGGAGTTTAGTGACCTTCACACTGCACTGCTGAGGGTCCTCTTCTTGGAACCTAAGAGAACTGCACATGTTACAGACCTGCTGAGGAGGACTATTAACATCCCACGGGGAATTTGACTGCCGTTATGAGGGCGAAACATATGCAGAGATTTCCATTTTTTCCATTTTTCACTTGCAGATGGACCCATTTTTCCATGGGTCCATCTGCAAGCACCCCAGGGAATGCGGGAATGAAGGGCGGTGGTTTCCCAAACCTCARGCCCCCGCACCATGGGCAAGGATCCCTCAGTGACTCTGTGCTCTATAAATCTCAATAAATTCACGGTTAACGTTCTTTCCCCCGTGGGAGTATTTTAATATATCTTAYTGGAAATCCAGCTTACGCTGCTCACCCCGAGGTTAGCGCTTGCCACGGATTTATTATTAAACCCTCTTTGCACCGTCGCTCCTCCGGGACAGGCGCCTCGTGGCTCAATTCCAAAGAGGGGTAAATACTGCCGAGGTGGTTCAGGAAAAAGCACRGGAGAAAGGGCACGGAAAGAGAGGAGGGCCTTGCTCTCATTACCTGTCTGCCTTTCTGAGACACCTCTGAGAGGTTCTTGCAGACATCACGGGGGCCTTTGCCCTCAAAACCTCTGCAGATGCATTTACCATGGGGAGGTGATGCTCTTCTTTAAAGTGCTCCAGGTCCTCAGGGTCCCAGGGTATTGCTGAGGCTCATCCCAGGCTTGTATGGGATTCAGCAGTGAAGCATCAGACACAAAAGTTGGCATCAGGCAGCTGTAGGCAGGATTTTGCCYCAAAGATGCTGTTCCTTTTGTCCCTGTGTTACAGTAAGAGGCTGTAGGGCCCTACTGCCCTTTCCTAGGGCACAAGAACCCTGAAGAAAGCTTTTCTGGACCAAATATGATCAAGAGTCTTAGGAAAACTGTAAAGCTGTAATTCAAACAATGTAAATCACTGTATTTTCAAAGCACAGAGTTATATTTCTCTTGCTAATATACACTAACAGCACTGCAGGTCTTGCCATTCCAGGGCATGCTTCAAAAGCAGCTCCATAGCCTGTGGGCTTACTTAAATTCAATGCAAGTCTGCAGCACGTTCAGCTGTTTAATGTCACTAGGTCGAGCCAGGCTGCGGTGTGGCACCTAAAAAAATATTCTTTCATATTTTCTAGGAAAAAGGAGGAAAAAAAAAGTCATCCTAATAAAATTGCTGTGGAATTTTTCCTGTGGTTTTCGAGAGTAAACTTCTTGCTGCTCCAAGCCCTGACTTGCAGTAATTAAACAGCTTCTCCTTTTGCTTTTTCCCCTCCTCAGGAAGAGATCTGCCCCAGAGGTGAAGGGGAGGATGCTCAGTCCTGCCTCTGGGCCTCTGCAGTGAACGTCAGAGACAAGTACATCTATGCAGCACAGCCGAGGCAGAACAGAGTAGTGATCATTGATACCCAGTCGCAGAAAGCYGTGCAGGTACCTGCCGGGGAAGCTCTTTATTCAGGGATGGCAAAAGGCTTTGATACGGGGAAAATAAAGTAGCTTTTTGCCCAGCAAATCTGCTGACCTCGCTCTTAAGCTGGGTTGTTTCCACCCGCAAAGCAGCACTGTGTCATTTGCTATTCTGTAACCTCGCTGTCCAAAAAAATCTCCTTTCCGGGCTGATTATTGTAGTCTCGGGAATGCGCCTGCAGCCAGGCTGGCAGCTATCTTGATAAAACAACACAAGAACAAATTTCTGACTTACGCTCGCTGAGCCACAGCCTGACCTCAGTTGTAAGCGGGTTGGGAAGAATGGGCTTCTGCAGGTGTAATTCAAGCAGAAATGGGCCCCTGATCTACTGGCCATAAGTAACAGGGTGTACTGGAGTGATGTCTGCGCAGAAGAGCGAGGCCAGCAGCTCGATTCCCTATTGCTGGTGCTGCCCCAGCTGATCTGGAGCTGATTGTGCAAAGCTGGGTGCAGTAGTGATACCTGGGAACGGCTGCAGTCAATTCGTATTCATCACGCTCGTATGTGACAGCCAGGTCACTCAGAAAATGCTTTTTTTTTTCTTTTTTTCTTTTTTTTTTTTTTTAAGTCCTTGGATGTTGACCCGTTACCAGCCAAACTGCATTATGACAAGTCCCACGACCAAGTGTGGGTGCTTAGCTGGGGAGATATGCAGAAGTCCTCGCCAACACTGCAGGTAAGTCCCCAGGTGCCCGGGCATTTTACCCTTTATGTACTTGGCATTGCAGGTAGCAAACTGGTGGTGGGCTGATTTCAAGTAATCAACAGCCTTTATTGATCTGGATATAAAGCTGTTCTTTAATTAGCCTGTTGAGGGTGTTCTATTCATCCCTCACCTGTCCATCCTCCTATATTTTTCCTGCTGTTTAATTTGTTGTTGAGCAATGCGTGTGCTGCAGGATGGCAGCAGGACAGTGCTCTTGCCATGGTCTRGTTTGTTTTAAGGCTGATGAGAGAGCCCAAGGCCATAGGGCTGCAGGGCAAGGGCCGGCAACCAGCTGCGTTTGTGCATTTTGTGCAGCCCACGTGAAACCAAGGGGTCTAAAGCAGAGGGCACTGCCAGGCTGCAGGGAGCATCCTCACTGTGCAGAAATGAGCCGCTCTGCTCCTGCTGCTGGTGTCTCATCAGCAGCTCCAGTTGGCCTCACCAAAAATGCACTCGTGGTGAGATAAGACCCAAGTTTGTGTTCACTTGAACCTTACGATGACCCACAGTTCTTCCATGTGCAAAGAGTTCGGTGGCATTATCCATAAAGAGCAGCACGAAAAGGTGAGTGCATTGGCCCTGCTCATGTTTCCCGTCTCGCTTTGGATCAATAGCCTGGCACCCACCAGGCAGGTGCACACAGGAGACGGCTGGTTCTCTGCTAAGGGTTGCTTCATGTTTGGCTTCTACTCTGCCCATTTTGTCACTTGTCTCCCAAAAATCCTTGTCCTCCTTTGGGGACACCCCTGGAGAATCGTGCAGGAGAATTCCTCCTTTCAGAGGAAAATGCCAATTTTGAGCGCCGAAGAAGGTRGTTCACCCACCACTTCTGGAAAAGCTGTGTTAAAGTCAAAAAGAGAAATAATTGCAAGTATCGTGCAAGTCTCACTTCGCATCCCAAATAAAAGATAATCTCTCAAGGACATGAAAGGAGCATAAACAGCAACAACAAGACCTCAAGGACAAGCTGCCTGTCGGGCATCCATGGCACTTCCTGGGCCGGTGCTTGGGGGCTCCCTGCGCTCGATGCTGCTCAGACGGGCAAGGAGAGCGGCTCCCTGGGGCACTGCCCCGCGCCTGCCTTCAGACATCGAAATTAACTCCCTGCTCCACGTTGTCCTGCGGGATTCGCTGCTGTTGGCACCACGGACTCGCCAGCCGCCTGGTTTAAGCCTCTAATTGGACATTTTGCTGCTGCTGAGAAAGCAGAGCTGTCCTCATCCATGCAGAAATACCCGTCTGTGCCAGCGACTCTCTGGTGTTTGCTGCTATTTTGGACCCCAGTAAGACCTGTGAATATTTGCCGTAAAGATTTGCTGCCGGCGGCGTATCGACGTGCTCCCTGGCGGGGCTCTGAAGGACGGCTGCGCTGAGCCACGCAGGCTTCCTCACCTTAAAGCCTGCACTTCCTGAGGTTAAATATTTAATTAATATTTATAGGTATTTAATTTAATGCTAATAATGTATATAGTTATTTAATTTAATGCTAACAAAGCAGATAGAAGTTTTGGAGGCAGCATAGGCAGCTCACAGCRTTTCTGGGGTGGATACAAGGAGGCAAAACAGGCTCCCTTTACCAATTCCCACTTAATTTCCCACCCATCTGTGAGAGGTTTCCGTAAGTAACAGAGAGCTGGTGCAAGGCGGTGGCTGTTGAAATGCACACCRCAGGTTCACCTCCCCTGCAAACCCTGCCATGGGTGTGCTGAGCGTTTCCACCTGCTCTTTAGGAAATGGGGATTTATTGGGCAGAGGGGGCTGGTGCTGAGAGCTCGGTCACTGATGTTCAGCCCTGTCCTTGGCTCCAGGAAGGTGCTGTGCAAGGACAGGCATCTTCCTTGGACAATTTGAATTGGAAGAAACCGGAATAAGCAGAACATCCTTTCCTGCAAGGAGTGAATGTGGCTGCAAAGCCCAGCAGCCGCTGGTGCATGTCACGCTCACCGAGCGAGCCCCATGGACACGTGCAGGTCCCTGCAAACCACTGCAGTCTTTAACATCTTAATTATTGAGGAAAACTCCCCTCTGCTTTTGCTGGAGCTGTGCAGGGCTGGCAGAGCTGGGTTTCCAGGGCCTGTGCAGAGGGCAGGGAGCCGAGTGCCCTTCCTGCTCCGCATGGATCTTATCCGGTGCTGGTGATGGGCAAGTGGTCCTTCTCCTTCAGGGGGATAATTAACGGCTGCGGCGTCGTGCTCAGCCTCCTGGCTGGTGAATTACTGCTGTGCACTTAAGTGAGATTAATAAATATGACCACAAAATAAATGTTTATTTGAGACAGTGAGGAATAAATTAGGGTGGCTTTCGTGCTGTCCCCGCCGTGCTTGCCTGGCGCGCGCTGAGCCGCATGCAGTATTTTTTGTGCACCTTCTCCAAGGCCCAGCCAAACGAACCGATGGTTTGAAGTCATTAATCAGTTGGAATCTGCTCCGTCTTGGGAAGATGGCTCGGCTCCTGTTAGGTAACCTGTATTTACCTTACTGTGTTCCCGCCGTGCTCGACTTTGTGCTTGTTCATTGCAGGTAATACCGGAGGCAAGCGGCGGCGAGGAGCAGCGCGTTGTCCGCACACCGTTTGAAGGAGTGGACGACTTTTTTATACCCCCCACAAATCTCATTATTAATCACATCAGGTAAGCAATGGTATGGATGAGTAGCAGCCGTGGTCATATTGYGGTTTTCTCATGCATAATCCTAAGGACCTTTACAAATGTTAATGAACGAGCAGGGGGGCCAGCCAAGTATTGCTACTGCTGTCTAGCCCCAGCACGGGTGAAGCACCACTGGGGACACCCATGGAATGAATTGGAAGGGCTGGAAATCGGGCTTCTTTGCCRCAAAACCCACATTTTGGGCCTGGACAGAAACCTCTATCGCAGATTTATTGCCTAAGTGGTAGAAGATTCTTCCATTGGAAGCATAAAGTGGGGTTCTCCTGCATGGCCCCAACCCTTTACTTGTTCAAGTGTTGGCCCTCTGTGTGAGAGGGAAGGTTCAAGCAGGAAAATGGTGTRCACACAGCAAAAAAATGTCAGCACGTTGAACCATCGGTCTTGAAGGCTAATGCGATGTGGGAGTTAATGAGATCATCTAACTGCCACGCTAATAACTCAGAGTAATAGTGACTGCTCCCCAGCAGAAACAAAGAGCCTCCCATTAACATTATCAAAATTGATGGTAACTACACAGCAATTTATACTGTTCTTACCATGTTATAGCGTAACAACCTTTTAATCATCTGCCACCGGTACATGCTAGTTTAGATAAGTTAGTTTAACACTCCAAGAATCGCATCTGGACCTTCCAACATCAAGCATAGGTTCTCTACAGTGAACACCCGGGACAAGGGGTAGTGCTTAAATGATTAGGAGAGGAATTTGATCCAAAAGAAATAATTCTGCTTCCTGAAACACAAAATAATGAGCCACACTCCATGGCTGTCATTCCTAATTTTTCCCAACTTCATTTTTCCAGTGAGCTTTCAAAATACTGTTATGAGTAATAGTCAGGCTAGGTAATAGACGACTGTGCTGAATGCTAAACCCTAAGATGAGGACGGATGAGCCAGGTTCAAAGACAGGAAGGTAGAGCAATTGAATTTTTTTTGTCATTCTTTTATTACCTTTTGCTTCAATATGATTAATCGGCTGTATACAGGTGATCTTCCCTGAGGAATATTAAATGTAGATAATTGTCTGTAGTTTTCCATGTGCAAAATAGTGAATGCTGAGCCTAATTTCCTTTTTCATTTGTTCGGGGCCAGATCTTTGTCAGTTCTATCTCACCCTCAGCATAGGAAAATAATTGCTCACAGTCTAATGAGACTTTCTGAGATCATGTTCTAAATCCTTCACTCAGAAACAATAAATGGTGATACCAGCATTTCCCTGGTTTCACAGGAAGCAGGTGAATATTTAAGCAAATACCTTCCCAGAGCCAAAAAAAAACATTTGTATGCAAATGCTCCTGCCTACGTATTCCAGCTACCTGTTATATCAGATGGATATCTAGAAAGGCATCCATTTTTATTAGTTCCCAGGGTAGATTGTTGTCTATTAAAACCTCTCTAAGCGCGAGGTTTTCGTTGAGGTTGCAGACAGAGATTCCGTGTGAGCATTGCACCTCTCTGCAGCTGCGTGCACATAATACACCTGACCCACTTATTTTTTTTTAAGTTTACGGTAAGAGCGTGTTTTTTAACTTGTTCAGGCACTTGGCCTCGTATTAAGGAAGTCTTGAAAAAAAATGCTGTAAGGGAAAGCAGTTTTTAAAGTGTACTTAAAATGCATTCATCCAGGAGAAATACAAGTGTCATATCCAATTTCCCTTCACACAGTGCACTACAAATCTCCACTGCGGAGATTTTGTGAAGTCTCTAATGGATGCGAGTATAATGGGAAAATAAAAGGCTTAGCCCAGTGATTTTCATGGGATCATACACTACAGTGGCTTGTTCTTTAGAAGTGAAATCATTGAGTGTCTCATTGACAGATGGATTAAGAATAAAGAAATAAACCCATTGTTTTAAGCAAAATATCTATACCGTCTGCATGCAAGCACATTGTCCTCCACATTTCATAAAGCAATTTTGCATCTTCCAGGGAAGAGCTGCAAAACGAAACACTGGCTTCATTTCCTTCTCTTTGCAATGAATGGATGAGCAGATAGTCAACRTAAAATTGCTTTTCAGAAGTTAGTGTCGGTGACCTGTGAATCCCGGGGAACACCAGCGGGCTGTTTCTAYGGGCTCTCTTTCAAATTAAATAGAAGCATTTCTTGGCTGCTCTTGACCTTTCCGTGTGTTCAGTAAAGGTCAGATGTGCTGCAGCATGTACCTTTTACCGAACAGTTATTCTCTGCCCACTGTTGCTTGGCCGCTTTCGAGGCAGAAAGGAAAGGTCCCTTGCCTTCAGTGCGGGTCCTGTTCCTCTGGAGACACGTGTGTCTCTGGGGCTGGTGGGGCAGGATGAGCAAGCCCTATGGAGTACCCGGTGATGATAACAGCCCTCAGTTCCCACGAGCAGCAAAATGAGAGCTGGCCCAGAGACCCTCTGGTAGGAGAGGAGGTTGGACGTGTTGGTCTTCAGTCACAGATTATGTATGCAGCYTGAAGTTGCTGTGTACCTCCCTTAACCTGGCACAGATATGCTTTATTTTGAATAATTTTCTATTCCCAGATTGAAAATGTCTTGAATGTATGTTGAATTATACCTCTTTAAAAAGGAAACAGATCCAGTGCAGCTTCAGTCAACAGTAGCGTACCACAAACCCAAGCCCTGGTGGAATTTCTGTTGTAACCTGGTCTTCCCACTACAAAATGACTTCTGGTTATTCCAATACCCAAGCACATACTCAAGCGGCAGGATCAATTTGCTAATTTTAACTGAAATAGAGACCTCCTTTTAGCCCTTTTAAGAAGGTCTTCCCACATGTGCACAAAACGAGCAGGATGGAGCCTGCTGCTCCTGCCAGCTTCTCTCTTTTCGCGAGCCTCATCAGGTAGCCTCAGTGTCGTGTTTTCCATTTCAGGTTTGGCTTCCTCTTTCCCAAATCGAAATCCACGATTCACAAGATCGACCTGGAAACCGTGACCCACCTCAAGACCCTGGACCTGGGCGGCTCCGGCTGCGTGCCGCGGGCCATGGCTTACACCCACCTGGGGGGCTACTTCTTCGTGCAGTGCCACCGGCGCACGTCYGCGCTGGCCCAGCTCGTCATCGACAGCGTCACCGACGCCGTCATCGGCCCCAACGGCCACGTCTCGGGCACACCTCATATCTCACCGGACGGCCGCTATTTGGTCAGCGCCGATGAAGACAGCGGTAGGATCACAGTTCAGACTATAACTGTCCGAGGGGAAATCAAGTTGATTTACGACTTACAAACAAACGTACGCGTATCTGATCTGACATTTCAACCCTCCTTCACCGAAGGCAATCAGTACTATATATATGCTACTTCACATTTGCAAACAGATGTGCTTTTTGTAGAGCTGTCAACAGGCAAAATGAACGTACTGAAGAATTTAAAGGACCCTATCACATCCAAAGACTGGCCCTGGAGCAGCTACAACAGAATTGTGAAGGACAGTGGGTTGTTTGGACAGTATCTCATTACACCAGCTAAAGAGTCACTGTTTGTTATTAATGGGAGACAAAACACGTTACGCTGTGAGGTTTCAGGTATAAGGAGGGGTAACACAGTGATCTGGGTTGGAGAAGTATGAAGGGGCAGAAGGAGTAGCACCTGCAGCAGGCAAGTACCGGTTGGACCTTTACACTGCAACAAATGAGCAGTAGCATTGTATATTTTTACACTGGGGGAAAAAAAAAGAAAAAACAAAAAAATCCTGTATAGGCTTCATGGTACAACACTGGTCTACTTGCAAGTTTTACAATACAAGGTACGCTCTGCTGATAGGAAGTGGTTTTTGAAGGGATATTTCTTATTTGGGGGTGTTCTGATTTGCGGTGATGAGAAAAATGCGGGGAAGCAAATGATATCTCCACTGAGATATTGTATAAGCCACGAAACCTAGCGATTCTGTAGAACAAAACAGCTTTTGAGTTTCTGTCTCGATGAGTTCTCATGTTACGTTCAAGCCATTGGTTTTCTTTCCCTATTGCCGGGTTCCAGATGCAGGGAGACCATGGAAGCAAAGACTGCAGCGAAACCCCCCGTTGGGGGGAACGAAGCATCCTGGAGAGCAGTTTGCAAGTCACGGAAATGTGATAGGGAGGTTTAATGGRAAGTTTCCTCTGCGGGCTGGCTGTGGCGGGATCCCCAGGGGTGATCTGGGAAGCAGGCGTAGCTGTCTGCTCGCTTTCTTCTGCTCTTCATTTTGCTCCTGATGCTACTGAAAGCAAAGCGAGGAGAGCCCCACCTCTCCTCCTGCCTATTTGTAGGGTTGTAATTGGGAAACTGGGCTTGAGTTAGGGACGTTAGGGTGCATTAAAGCTGAGAAACACTGTGAGGGCCAAAGCTTTTAAGAAGTTTAATTGAAAAGTGAGTGGGGCATTAGTCTTTGAGCAGCTTGTGGCCGGCTTGGGCACAGCCTGCGGGACCTGCCCTTCGGCAGGCTGTGGATGTGCCCCGTGGAGGCAGCAGCACTTCTACAAATTGTTAGTTCCTCTCCTTAAATATTTACTAGCACTGAAGCCACCTGGTCCTTCAGAAATAATGGCTCCAACTACAGGAGTAGAGTTTTACTAGAAAACTTGCACACGTTGTCTAGTCACAGCCTTAATTTGCCTGTTTCTTTTCAGACATTCTGGGAAAMCATTTCTCTTTGTATTCTTTTTTCTTCTCATTTAGAGTACACATGCTTATAGTCAATTATCTTTTAGCTGCGAGCAAAGAGATTCATGTAAAACCAGCTAAACCACCTGTGAATGCAACAGCTGGCCTGGAAACTCCGGCTGATTTTCCCATAAAAATGCAGATCCATTTTGGCACATCTTTTGAAAAGCTGTAAAAACATTTCCAGTTCTGTTTCACAGCTCTGTGTCGTCCTCACGGTGGAGGAATGAGGGCAAGAGGGTGGATTTTCCACGTTGTCTCTGAGCGCCCCTTGCCCACACTCTGCTTTGAGGATGCAGCCACCCTCATGGTGGTCTCTATGGAAAGGTCTCCCTGAAGGCAGCGCCTGCTGCATTGGCCTTTGCACAACCGCAGCTGGTTTTGGGTCTGACCTCGTGGTCCACAGTTGGTGGGAAAGCAGCTCCTGGACCTCCCCGGGGTCCTTGTGGTGCCATTTGTGCTCTGTGACACCGTGCTTGGATGTGTCCCTTTTCTCTACACGCAGAAGGCTTGCGAAGGAGAAGGATGCAGCCTAGCACTGCTCATCCTTCTTTAAAGGGTGAACTTCTACCAAGGAGGTAGGGCTTTAGGACAGCTGTAGACCTGGAGCGGGTTCCACCATCTCAGTTCTATAAAGAATATATGGAAATCTGCTCAGACAGACAAAGAGGAGATGAATCCTATGAATTCATTGAACCTGGAATCCTTTACCTGGTCCATACGCACCCACAGGCTGAGCCCTACGTATGTTTTTCTCTTAAGAGCCATAGGGGTTAGGAGAGACTATCCCATCATTGAAACACAGACCCATAGAGCTTGGCACAGCCTTCCTGTAGCGATGCATGATGTCCATGATTTTGTACTCATCCCGTTAGGCAACATCCACGTGTCAAGGAAAGGAGGAGACCAGCTTTGTAAGTACCTTTAAATATGCACAACTCCTTTCTGGAACAAAGTTGTATCCATCCATTGCCATTGTCCTATATGTGTTTTACTGAGGCCAAACACTGCGTTCGTGTTCTCTTTTATGACTTCTTGAATATTTTATTATGCCTATGGTAAGTTTCCCTGTAGAGATGTTCATTGTGTCATAGATCAAGCAAATATTACTTTTTTAAGACTATTTAAAAAAAATGTAAATATCTGTTCAGGTCAATATTCTTGAGGCTGGTTTATATATAGACTGTGAACGATGTGTAACAGACCTCACTTCTTCCCGTTTGTTGCAAACTCTTGGGATCGCGGTCACTTGAAACCTCCCCCTTCGACCTTCCAAAGATGTTCCCTCTGTCCCCTCCCGCCCGGGTTCTGGTGATGTGTTTTCTAAATTAGCCTAACGGTTATAGATCATACTTAGAAAATGAAGTACGACTTAGATTGTCCACACTCCTTGTGAACAGTTSCAATGACGGTCAAATCTGACATTAAAGTGCTGCACATTTGTTACTCTTGAGTTCTTTTTTTGATGACACAAATTTTGTCCGTACTCAGAAAATGCTTGTTTTTGCCCTCCAGCCCCCCCTGGCAAGGATGCACCATTTCCACAGCCAGAGTTCCTTCCCACTCCCCAGCTGTGCTCCACCAGTTCACAATTAATTCCTACCTAATAAACTACTAATCACGGTGATTAATCGAAATTAATTGCAGTTGAATTAATGAGCATTTAGGCATCCTGTAATGTTCATTTATCAGCTGGGAGTCGTGACACTAGGATCACTGGATGAATCGTCCCCGGTTGATGATGCCATTCTAGTGCCAAGATCAGAGGCAGGTACCCGTGTGGGTTAATTCCCGTGTGGGAATGGATGGGTTGGGATTGCCAAATACTCGCAGGTCAGCAAGACAGAACAAAAACATTGCTAACTGGTTCCCAGTATGGATTTTAAAGCCGGAAAAAAAAGGTCCCTGCTGCTTCCCTGCCCATTGCCATGGCCTGTGGGTTTGGTTAATTAAACCCTTGAGCATCTCATCCCACTGGCCGTTGGTGGGAACACCCACCTCTGATGGGAGCACAAGGACTCCCAGGCAGCCAAGCCATCCTTAGGGGGTCACCCCATCAGCTAGCCCAATGTGTATTTATTTATATTTATTTATTTACTCCCTATTTGTTTGTATTTGGAGTTGGGTTTCAACCTTATGTGTACATAGAGCCCGAGACAATTTCTTTAAGACTATKGATGGGTCACAAATACGTGCCGAGCGCTGGCGTGGAGCTGTCCTGCAGTATCCWCATGGAAGCACAATTGCTTCTTCTTTCCCTGAGGCAGCAGATGAAAAAAATATTGCATGTACTTGTCATAAACATATAGTTTTAAACAATAGTTCATGCAAACGCACTGTGTGAGACACAGGGCTGAAGAACACTCACTGCAAGCACATTTGCAGAGACCTAAATCATGGAGGGGTATGAGGGGTGCTCAGAGGACAAGGTGCTAGCAGTTARTTTGCACTTTAATAGACAAAAGTCCGTCTCTTTTGGTAGAGCTTTATGTTTCGATCACATTAGCCCCTGGGAGATGCCCCTTCATCCCGGGCTTCCCGGTGTCCCTTAACCTGCATTGCCAGGTGCCTGAAAAAAGCAGGCGCAGCGGGACTGGAGCAAGGCAGAGGGCACGAGTGGCTCCGTGCTGCCGGGACACGGGCTGTCCCGCCACGGGGACGCAGCTCGGGGCCTTCCTCTTCTCCCATGGGCTTCAAGGGCCTTTCCAGCCTGGATCCCACCACTACTACAGCCTTTGCAAGGGAGATCTCCATAGCAGGGATCCTGCACTGGCTGTGGTGACAAAACATAAGGAATGGCTCAAAACGACCCCACAAAAGCTGGTGAGAAACCACGGGGACCTTTGACAAGGATTTGACAGGTACGTTAATAATAATAATAATAATAATAATAATAATAATAGGAAGAAGAAGAAAGAAAAAGAGGATGAAAGGAGAAGATAATAACGACTCCCTGTACATCCCCAAACCCTCATTTTTTCTCACCCCTAACGCTGGAGCCCGAGGAGGGCTCCTGGCAGCCCTATGAGACGACAGCAGTGGTTGGACCACACTGCTGCCTGCTTCCCCCGTGCACAGGGTGCTCAGTGCTACATTTTGCTAGTTACAATTAGCCTACTATTTCTGCGTGTTAAATTTATAATTTCAATTTCGTTCTAGGAAAAAACAAAATCAGTTGGCGTTCGCGCGGCGCTGCTGTAACCCCGCAACACAGATGGCTGATTATCAGCATGTCGAGTAGCATCTTCATAACAGTCCTACGGCAGAGAAAAGAAAAGAAAAAAAAAATAAAACACTTCTGACAAGCATTATTTGCAGAAACAAATTCCATTTAATTAAGACATGCAGGCTGCGCTGAAGGACATCCTGGCTTGTCAACAGCATTAAGTGCGGCAGCTCCTGCCGGAGGTTGTGCTTTGCATTAGACCCGCGTGGCGAAGGACAAGAGCCCGCTGAAGAACCACTGAAGTTCCCCCCTGTCGCTGGGCTGAGCTTATTTATTCTGGCTTATTTATTCCTCTGCGTGGTAGACGCGGGCTCGGCCTGGACTGGCCAAGCTGGAACTGAGCAGATATGTCAGTGAATGATGAAAAGCGAGCAATGGCAACGTGGTTAAACCACCTTGTTTTCCCTTATGTGTTTGTTTTCCTGAGGCCAAATTCAACCAAAATTCTCTGAGCAGGGAGTACTCAGTGGAAATACTGGATTTGGCAATGTTTTAGGTGTTGGGTTAGGAAATTCATCTGTGGAGGGGAGAACCAGCARAAGACTATTTCTGCCTGCTTCCCTTATGATGATCCTTAATGCTATTAATAAGCCAGTCTCCAGTGGCTTCGTTCCTGCCCATGGGGATGCTTCATTGCCATGGGAATGGAGCTCTGGTCCAAGGCGCCCCATCCCATTTGGAGCTATGGGTGACAGGCACTCCGGGCGCACGGGACTCGCTCCCATCCCACGGGACTTGCTCCCATCCCAGCCTCTTGGAGCTCTGCTGGGCATGTGCAATGGGGAGTCAGGCTTGCAGCAGCTCCCGAGCCACAAACAAGGGAAAGGAAACATTAGGGATTCATGGAAAAGCGGTTCAGAGGATGCACCAACTGGTCAGCCAGTCCCAGGTCCCATCACCCCAGTTTGGGGGTGTCCCATGAGTACCATAGGGTGGAAAACCTGGACTCCTGGCTCCTGTTTTTGCTTTGGCTTGATGGATGAGCGTGGGAAGAAATAAGGAGATTCTGGCCAAGATAAGCAGGATTTACAATACTGTCATCTCCGGCAACTTTGGCTTTTCAATTCATTAGAAGTCCAGACAAATTAGATGTTGGGATTCATTTAAAATAATTTCTCCTCTTTGACCTAGCTTAATTTATCATTTTACTTCCTTCTGCTGTGCTTAGAGAAGCTGCTGTTTAAATGAACCCAGCGGAATATATGAGTGAAATATTAAGCAGTTATCGTCACCAACAGGGTGCGTGGACAGCCAGCGCCACAGGGGCTCCTGTGGATGTGGGATTTGTGTTTCTGGCTGCATTCAAGCCGGGCCACCTCGGCGCAGCGTTTCCACAGCTCCCACCACACGTATCTGCGGGGCTCAGCTGCAAGTCCCTGCTGAGCACAACAGCAGCAAAGGGGAAGCCTTCAGCATCACCTAATTCTGCTCCAAAGACACTTCTACTTTTTCAGTACAAACCTCCCATGGTTATAATTTTGCCATTTTTTTGTATCCTTTTTTGTATCCTTTTTTTTTCTCCTTGTGTGTTGCAGTGTTCTGCAGTGTTCTAGTGATAAAAGGTGCTGTTTATGATGTTGAGCATGCAAACAAAGACTGCACCAACATAAGCACAAAAGATGTTTCCTGGGATGCTCCWCCACTAGATGCCAATAAATCCCATGGCTGTGTCCTAGCGATAGCAGAGCRCATACAGATCCACCCTGCACCTGAAAGCCGTATGGTGCCTCCATCCAAAGCACTGGGAAAAGTGAAATAAGGCAGCAAAGACAATCACACACATGCTGTGCTTCAGGAAGAGCTCCAGACCCCACGTGCATCATCTATGAGGCAGGATCTCTCTCGGAGGCCCCAGGAGAAAGGAGTTTTATGCACGATGTGATACAGCTTCAAGGGGAAGATGACTGACAGCTGCAATCACTTCCATGGTGCTGTACTTAATACATATATGTATTATGTATGTGCATGTATGTATAAAAATGAGCATCCTATTCCAATGAATTCTCTATTCCAGACACCTTTGGCTGTGTCTGTATGTGAGCAGCAGTTGCTGTTGATATTCAGTAGCTCTTTGCAGCTCAGCAGAACCCCTGACACGCAGGCTTGTAATATAATAATAAATGTGTAATATCTGAAGAGCGAGGTTATCTCTCTATTAAATTAGACAACAAATAATTAGATAACTCTAATTTACTTTATGAATCTTTTAAAGAGTAAACTGCTTACAGGCAGCTAATGCAATAAGCTTCCTTTATAAGCAGGGAGCTGCATCTGTTGTGATGAGGAGGCTGCAGCGCCTGTTAGGATTCTGTGCGTGCCCAGCAGTAGTTAGAGTAAATGTATCATTAAGTTAGTATCCTTTCCCATTCAAAGCACACTTTTCAAGATTTATATACTGCAGACAATAAGATAACAAGAGATTCCACTTGCACTCGCCTAGTCTTGCATTCACCTCATGGCCCGTGGCGAGATAACATTAGCAAAAGCAGCAAGGCAGAGCAGGGAAGTTAGATCATGCCCACTCATAGCCAGGGAAAGATCACTGCAGAGCCACGCTCGTGCAAAGGCAAAGGCTCAAAGGGCATCATTAAGGCCACAACATCAAGCATTCAAAGATCCAGCAAGTGGCCTGTGCAGCCTTCCTCGAACACTCATCRCTGCCCGTGATGCGGTCGTAGGGACTGGCCCAGGTCACGCCCTGCACAGCGTGGGCAAAATTTTGACTAATTTGCCTTCTAAAAGAGCTAAAATACTTTGTCTGAATGTGAAAAACTATGTCTTTCCTCCAAAGTTTTTAAACTCACCGGACTAGGGAAACAGGAGGAGGACAAAGGAATGTTCTTGATGTAGGAAACTACTCTTGTGGTGGATGTGACGTGGCTGTGCCAGAGCTAAAGGCAAAAGCAGCCTTTATAACAACCAAAATCAAGTGTTTTTACCCCTGGAAGCCCAGGCAGTGCAATGCTTAACTGCTGCAAGTCAAAAAGAGCCCGTTATCATTTTTACAAATATACTAAGGGCCACAGGGACTAGGGATCAGAACAGACTAGCAGTTTCTTAGGTGCCCCCAGTGTTTGATGTGAGACGCTCCAGAGCATGCGAGTGGAGCCTGATTTCTTGAGGACGGATGTGTTATTGCCACTGATACAGCTTGTCTCCATTTGTAATTGAACTGACAGCACAATATAAAGAAAAAAAAACAAATCAGCCCAGCAACGCTGCTGTGCATCCAAGCAGGAACCGCCGACCCTCTGTCCCCACGGGCAGATGCGCAGGGCGCTGGAGATCGCTCCCGATGTCATTTATGTGAAATAAATAAAGTAAAAGTGCACGGATGGCTTGTGTCAACGTGTCCTGAAGCAGTGCATGGAGCGGCTCCAGAGCTTTTCCTGCTGAGGAGCAGCGAGGCCAAGCTGACCCCATGCCTGTGTCCACAGCTAGAAGTGCCAGCCCGGCTGTGGATGCAGAAGTGCCCCTGCAGCTGGAAACCTCCACAAAGATGAGAGGCTGCAGGGAGAGTCAACCCGAATAGCACAAAGCAAAATAAATAAGCACCCAAGACACATCACATTCACCTACACAACATCCTCTCCAAAGGCTCTGTGTGTAGTGGAAAAATCCAGCAAAGASCTCGTTTGCCCTTTGAGATGAGCTAGCTGGAGTTGCTCACCATGCTCTTCAGAAGGTGCGGCTGAAGGTCTTGATCCTTCCCACTCCCACTCTTCTTGCCTCCTAAAGATGCTTCCACCCCGGGATAGACTGAGTGATAGGAAAAATCCCMAGATCTTTGAGCCCTTGTCTCACACTACACTATGGTGATGGTGACAGCGGCACACGCTCTGGAGACAGACAGGATCTGCCTCTACAGARGGAGCTTTCCAGACCAATCCCGCCTGTCACGCACCGTTTGTTAGGTAAATGTTCATGATATATAAATGCTAGTGACACTTTAATATTCTGATTAGCATGGTGCAGCTATTCCCCTGTCTGGATAATGGTGTAAGTCACGCTAATTGAAGTAACATGGTGTGGCACATGATATAACGCTGACTTCCTTAAGACTTGAGTGTCTGGTCCAATTAACTTGCAGTGCAAATTGCGCTGAGTTTTCCTCTTCTGTCTTCTTTGAAATGCAGTAAGTGGAAAGGAGGTGAGTTGCAAAACAAATCTACCAAAGTTGTCTTCCCTCTTCAAACATTCACTGACCTTCTGCTGGTCACATTAAAAGCAGAGATAACCCTGCAAGACTAAGCAGTTATCACCCGCACCTGCAATAAATGTGGATCTAAAGATCCAGGCACCTTCTGCATTATGGTTCAGGCTCTTCTGSACCCCGTGCAGCTCCTACAGAAAGCAGCCATCCAAGAGTGGGGGAAAAAACTCTATATGGAATAAAGGATGTGAAAGATATAAAGGCCAGATGGTGGAGTGAAGCRTGATTGCTGTGTTGCAATTGCTTTTTTTAACTGCGTGGCTGTGTTTAGAAGCTGCTTCCTGGGTGCCACAGAAGCATCACTCGGGAGGAAAGCCCGACCTCCCTGCCGAAATACGTCCCTCGGACCACGGCTGTGTTTTGCAGTTCTGAAGGGCATCTGAAACGCAGCTTACCTCCCAATTACGGGTCAATTTTAAGCCGAATGCAATGAGTAATGAAATAAAAGGAAATATCAACCAGGCACCAACAGTAAAAACACAGAATTATTTCATCCACAGCAATTTCTAATGGAAAGAAATAGAACAAAGTAATCAATGGATGCACAGGTATTAGTTGAAGTAGGAAAAAAATGTAAGACTGGAATTTTATTTGATTTTATTTTTTAAATAGCAAAATTTGTAGCTCATTTGCCAGCACACAGCTCACAGCTCGAGTCTACGAATTAACTGAAGGAGCTCTTAGCCAGGCTTTGATCCAAACACTTCAGCCCAGGTGCAGCTCTGTGCTCAAACATAAGCTCACACATACCTGGAAAAGACTAAAACATCCTTGGAAATGGATCATCTCCGAAAYGTTGTGCACTTGGTCACATCCCCATGGTGGAAGAAGAGGGGATCACGGAGGGTTGACACCTCTGGAGATCACCTAGGGGCAGGTTGTCCAAGCCAGGGCAGGTTGTCCAAGCCCATGCTCATTTAGGCAGTTGAGTCTCTCCAGGGATGAAGATCCACCACATTTCTGGGCCACCCTTCCAGTTTTACTGGGCTGGCTCTTAGCAGACMTTCTGCCCACAAAACTTCCTAGTGCCCTATCCCAGAAAAGGTTTACTCAACGTTTCTAGGACCAAGCACTGTAAGAAGGAGGTCAGCCCTTGGCCAGGGCCTCCTCAGAGACGCAACACAATCGAGGGCCACCTTGACAGCAGCCTACCTGGCCTTCCAGCTGYGGCTGACCTGGTCCTCACCATTTAGCACCACTTGAAATTCTCCTCGTGAACCAGAAGTACCTCAGCAAGAACAAGTAAATATTTAATTTACTGTCTGGGTTTTAGCAGGTAGTTGTGGTGGGAGCAATTGAATTTCTATCTGTGCAGATGATGTTTATGCTCAGAATATCGGAAGCACGAGTTCACATGGGGACGTACAGGCAGAGAAAGTCTCCCTAGATCTGCTCAAATCACTAACATTTCAGCTATTCCATTAATGAGCCTGGCCTGAGCAGGTATTATTTTATCGGTGTTGATGCAATGGGATGGTCAGGAAGGCTGCAACYAGACCGATGCATTTTCAAAGCCAGGATCGAAGCTCACGGACACCCATCAGCCACTCAAAGAGGTTTAATCAATAGCAGCAGATGGTGTTGAAATAGCGCTGGTGGTGTGAACGTGCACAGAGCTTGGGCTCCGTCCTGGGGCAGGTGTCAGCATCGAGCCCTGCAGCGCAGCCTTCTAAAGGGCAGAAGGAAAAAGGCACTCGTGCCTGAGCTCTCTTATTTTTAGTTAATTCCTTACATTACTGTAATTCAGTAATTTGTATTTAATGTCCTGTTCAAGGTGGGGAAAGGATTAGCAGAAACATCTGCTACCCACCCTGTGCTCCACGGAGCAAAAAGAAGCAGGAAAGCTCATCCATCCACTTTGTTGCCTCTTTCCTAGTTCACACAGCTGCCTAGAAGGTGGTAAGAATGGAGAGAACATCTTGTCTAGGGCTTTTTCATCCTGATTTGCATTATCTAGCACAAAGTAAGATGCACAGAGAGCAAGTCCACATTCTTTTCCAGCTGCTGAGTGCGTAGCACTCATTTGGCTTTGTCTTTTTCCTAACGTATGTGAGAGGAGTGTGATGAGTGACTTTTTCCAATAAAGGACCCATTTTTCTGATGGATGTTCAAGCAAAAGTATATTCAGAACTCAAAAAATCTATGAATCCACTTCTAGAGCTCTCTGATCCCAGCCAAATCTGTTCATCCTCGTGTAAAGCAAGTGACTATCCCTYGATGGCAAGTCACATTGGAGCTGGAGCTTGAAGGGACACTGGGCTAGAGCAAGGGCAAGCACGAGGTTGCCTTGGCCAACACTGGGCTCTCGGGCAGGTATCGACCCGTGGCAGCAGCAGAGCACGGAGGGCAGCTCTGCTGCAAGGAGACGTGCCCATCTCCTCCCATAAAAAGAACTATTGCAAACCACTAAAAAAAACACCCTCTCCAGAGCGCCAAACTGTAAAAATTTACAGCCGAAAGCAGCTCCGCGGCAGGCTGACACTGGTGACAGCGTCAAGCCTGCGTTTCCCTAAGTAAATAAGCCCATRAAAGCTGAGCTCCTGCGTGAGCCTCAGCCCTGCCGCAGCCCCTTGGCTCTGCGCAGCCGCTTCCCAAACCCCTGTGTGGCCAATCATTAACCCAGCAGCACCGTGAGAGCCGTTCCTGCCCTGCAAACCACCCTTCCTCTGCCCTGCGAACCACCCTTCCTCTTCCTCCTCCGCTGCCTTTTGGCATCAGCRCACGGGGAACGGAGCTGCCGCAGCCCAGGCTTGCAGTGGGTCCCCGCGGACCGTGTGCCAGGGCACCTTCACACACAGGAAAGCAAACTGAAAGAAAACAACGATTATTTTAAAATAAAATAATTTAAATAAAATAAAATAAAATAAGGTAATGCAGAAAACGCATGTTCACACCCATGGCTCATAAATGAAGAAACTATTTTCACGTCTCATTCTTCCTGGCAACGCTCCGTTCAGCTCGTAATTTAGATATATGATTTTGCACTTCATACCTGCTTGGTGAGATGCACAACGCGGGTCTTTGTAATTATTGCAAAATGATTTAAATGGAATAATAAATCTGCTGTTTGATGGATGCAATGTGGCTGTCTGACCCTAGGACATATATGGGTTGTTGTCATGTTTCACAAGTGGGCTTTTTTCTCTCCCAAATAGGCTAATTGTTGGCTTMATTTGCAGTGATCACTGCAGGCAACCGTGATGTTTTGTCATGTTGTTTTGGACAAGAACAATATAATCTCCCTAATGAAAATGAATGCACAGATTTTATTCCCAGGCCAAATGTAGCTGACCTGATTATGGATCTAATCAAAAAAAAAAAAAGAAGGAACTTGCCACGAGTATAGATTTTTGTTCAGACAAAGAAAACTAAGCTTCCCCAAACCTGTTTTCCCAAAGCTTTGTGTATAATGCCTTAAGTGCACTAAAACACCAGTCAAAAATAACACCGTTAAAACTTAACAACCTCCTAACTTCAAACTTTAGTCAGTGAAGCCCTTCTGAAAGCCTAGCACATCCTACACTTGAAGTAATACATGGTGATAATCATAGAATGCTTAAGGTTGGAATAATACTGATGGATGATATCTAGAGCTGGACCTAGTTAGACTGGACGGCATCTCCCCACTTTGGGCACTTCCACTGCAGGTACTGAGGTCCGGGTTTCACCCGCCTGGGAGCAGCTGCTGGGCTCTGCACCGTGCTCCTTCCTAAACAACAACCCTGCTGCTGAAACACGACCAAGGATGAGGAGAGCCAAGAAGGAAGCAAGGAGCCACAGTCCCCTTGTCCTCTCCGCTCCATTTCATAACCCCCTGATCACTCGCAGAGAGGATGACMGGAGTTCAAAAAATTGCTAAGGAAGACACAGCCCTCCTCTCGTGTTTGGGATGAAAGGTTCCTTTCCAATTTCCCCTTAGTCTGCGTGCAGCCTTTTCTCCTGTATTTGCATTAAAGAAAAATACAGCTTTGCCTAGGCACTGTGGTGATTTTAAGTCTTTAATTGTATTATATAAATATGTATATAGGCACACAAAAGAAAAGAGAAGAAACAGATCTTTGCAAAGCCCTCCCTTTTTGTACTTCACTCCCTGCCTGTTTAAATTTAAACAGGTCTGAGCAGCCACRTCTTTGCATGCGCAGGCTCTGATTTACTAACAGATGCAGTAATAAATACTGTGAACCAGACTGCAGAATGAAGTCCCTTAATGCAAACAGTAGGCTGAGTTGCGTTGTTAAAATCCATTTTAAAAAGTAAGAAAAAAAAAATCAAATACTACCTTCAAAATAATTGCTAAACCTACATCTATGTATATACATATACAAGACAGGCTTATGTATCGATCAAGAATATCCCTACCATGGTTAGTAAATCATAACCATGMTCTTTTTAGGCTTGGGGTGACCTCCGGAGCCAGAAATGGGCATGGAAAGGTGTCTGCAAAGCCCAGCAGMACTTTTGTCCCAGGAATTACATCACTAAGATCAGTGCAAGAGCTCCCAGCTTCCACCTTCTAACCAGTGGAAGAAATAACCAAGAAATAAGCCAGAAATAATGAATCCCTGTGCAAATGGCCACGACAGGCTGCATATTTTTGTTGCAAGGTGCATGTCCACCTCTCCGCACTGCCATTTGGATGAATGTATTCAGCAGCTCCGAGTTTCGCTTCACACCCAGCCTGTGTTCCATGGTTAGGAGAAATGTCACACAATTAACCCCGATGTCCCTTGCTATGGGGACATTTTATGCAAATAGAAACATCAGCACTCACCTTTTTTTTTCTGCAAGAAAAAAAAAGAAAAACAGCGGAAGAAGAGTGGAAAAAGATGGGTKGAAGCCACTGCTGCTTTCATTCCTCTTTCACATATTTTTACCTGGACCCTAGACATCTCCCAGACCAGCACGGGAACTGAGCAGTAGCTCCACATCCTCTCCTGACGTTTAACTGAAACCTCCATGACTTAAAATTCTTCCAAAGGATGTAGCTTGAGCAATGTTGGATGTGGTTATTTCTTGTAGCTGTATGAATTGCTGATTGCCTTGGAACCAGTAAATCAAATATTTCAATCAGACTTATAAAAATTTCCGGGAGAAACTTCATGCATTGTATTTTCAATTGCATTCTTCCTTACAGGATTAGCAGGCAAATGCTCCTAATATAACTTTTACAGAGATAATCCAAGATATGTACCATGGTAAATACACCTCTAATGAAACGAAATGTCTGAACTGAATGCAATGAGGTTCTGTTGATGTTTTCTGCTGGAAAATCAACTCACTCCTCCTTAAATTAACATGGCCTTCATCTCTTAACACCTAATTGTTACTTCCCTGGTATCTGCTAATGGGTTTTAAATCAAAGGAGTGTGAACGATAATTGGAACTGTTTAAATTCCTCCTCATCGATTCGGTTCAGTGGTTTCCCACTCGGTGACTCTAGCTGTGCTGATGCACATGTGCATGCACACATGTATGTGTATATATATATATATGTATATATATGTGCCTGTGCTCTGAACATGCAGCTGCACACACGTGTGTTGCTGCTTTGGGTTYGCTCTGCTCACATAAGATATGAATTCCAGCTGTGAAATAAGTAATTTATATTCGATCAAATGTTAACTTCCAGCTGGGTGATAATTTTCTCAGGAATAGTTAGCACCGTATCTAACTATGTACTTTCTTGGGAGTCAGTGCTCATGGAACTAGGCAAAGACTGTCTGAACGCCCATGTGAAGGTCTAGGGTTGCAGGAACCTGAGGATCAAGGGGCAGGGCAGTCCATGGGGCAGTGCTGGTGGCCCCAGCAGGGATAATGAGCCCCCTACACACACCCTATACTTTTAATTTTAATCCTGGTGCCAGAGCTCGCTCACTCCCATGCTGTCACCGGCTCCAGCATTTTTGGCAGCGTCCATCCCTTTTTGCCTATTCTGAAGGTACTAAATAGATTCTATCAAGAGTTTTTAGCATTCTGGTCACCCTGGTCTTCTCACTGGGTCTCCGTGATGCCAGCGGGGTTGAATTCATGCTCCGGGTAATCAATTCAAGCAGCGTCTTTCCTTCTTGTGTCTCAATAGCTTGATTAATTTTCTGCCTGCTATTTTGATGGGGTATTAAGCCCTGCTCTCCCTCTTAATCCTTCCACTTTGTCACCAGCCTGGTGAATATCKGGCCCGATTGATGACCCGCATTATGCATTCAGCAGCACAGCTTCCTTTGAAAACCCAACATTTTTTCTCCCTGCTTGCATCGCCTTGACGCTGCCRTGCCTGGGTCCCACTGGGAGGGCTCCGTGCCTTCCCCTCTCCCAGAACGGCAGGGGTTGGCTCCAAGAGGAAGCTCCCGACTCCCTCTCTTCTCCACGCGTTGCCTCAACAATTGGTTCATTTGACATTTCAAGTTGGCACCTCTTCAGGGCAAAGCAGAGATTGCATTTCTATAGGGGAACCCAGCAACGCCACCAAACACTTGTGCCCTGGTACCTCTGTGGGTTGCACATTTGCTATGGGGAAGGCATTTCTCTTCAGGTTCCCAAGCATGGGCTTCTCAGGAGAAGAAGGCTCCTGAATGGATTTGGTCACCGAGCTCCAGGACTTAGAATATTTCCTCACCTGAGGCAAGTTGGATCTTTCCTGTGAGGTTATCAGTAGATGGTAGGGTCTCAGTGCTCCAATGCTTCTAAAAGCAAAGAGAGCACAAAAAGCACATGGTGTCATCTTCCTCTCAGGGATATCTAATGCTATATTCCACTCCAGAGCTATACAGCCTGACACCATTAAAAAAAAAAAAAAAAAA
>NW_020454172.1:829088-942239 GCF_003342845.1 Nothoprocta perdicaria
TGATGCAGCATTGTAAAACCAATCTTTCCAGTGTACAGAAGTTCAAAACCAAACTACTTGAAGGTTTAGCCTGTTGAAGAAGACATGGGTCCATGGTGTCATCTTCCTCTCAGGGATATCTAATGCTATATTCCACTCCAGAGCTATACAGCCTGACACCATTAAAAAAAAAAAAAAAAAAAGATTTTTTTTTAACTATACAGCAGAACCCATCTTCCAGAAATAGCCTTTCCCAAATTCATGACATTTCACCTCCAATTTCTCTGATGCAGCATTGTAAAACCAATCTTTCCAGTGTACAGAAGTTCAAAACCAAACTACTTGAAGGTTTAGCCTGTTGAAGAAGACATGGGTCCTTGAAGAGACCAGTCCCCTGCCACATGGATGGGCAGAGTGGTGGCTCTCCAGCCAGACATTTCGTCTCAGGCCTTCCTGCCCATCAGTAATGAGCCAATAAACTCAGCATCCACCAATAAATGTTCCTGTGGCAGTGAGAAGATTACAGAAATAAAATCTGGTCAGTCAAAAGAACTGATGGCCTCCTATTCCCTAGTACCTGCTGGTATTACTGACCAGAAACCTATTAGAGACAACACGGGATGGAGATTTATGTTGTTGATGTCTTTGCTAACGGCCTTTCTCTCTCTTGCMGTGGTGCAGCAATATTGTTCCTTCCAAAAGTCAGAGCAAAGCAGCGAATTTGTTATCAGAAAGTGTTCTGGAAGCCTTTACGGTAAAATAAGAGTAACAGCAATAAATTAAAATAAAATTAAACCAAAGCTGTTAACACGGGAGGATGAGAATCATTCTTGCTTAAAAGGGCTCAAGCGCGATGAAAAGCTTGTGCATATAAAAGGCCAAAAGGCCAAACTCCAAAGAACTCATCACAAACTATTTAAACTAATTCGCTGTCCCTATCCTCATAGTATTTATTGCCTGTGAATTTTGCAGCTCTCCAATCTAGCTAATACTCTCTACCCTATACTCCAACCATCCATTCTGTGAATATTCATATTGACAGCTATGCTCAAAGACAGATTTTAACATTCATGCAAGGTAACTCATAAAGCTAAACACATGCAGCAGAAATTTGTTTCCAAGGGCTGTGCTCAGTCCAAAAGAGAGATTTACCCTGGGACCAGCCTGTCCCTCCAGCACTTCAGGAACTGCTTTGCAATTTGCAACAGGCTGTGGTGGTAGGAAAGCACACCGAGTGCATCACTCGGGCTTCACAAGGCTGGATGGGTCCAACTAAGCTGTTTTTGGGGTGAGACATTTAAAATTGATATGTAGAAGCAGCCTCCCCTTCTTCCTTCCTGTGAGGTTGGGGCCTCGCAGGTCCCCAGTGCAGCGTGTCCCCCGGCCACAGGAGTTCACCAAGGTGGGACATCCAGCAAGACTTCTACCACCTTTTCCCACTTTTTTGGCAGCAGACGAGGAGAGCTTGGGTTTCTGTCTGCTCACCATCATCTGGGGATGAGATGCTTTCCACATCTATGAAGAGTTTAGCGAGACGGGACTGAAATTCCCTGCCGGCCATCCAGATGCTGCCGCTGGGATGGCTCCTCCGCACCCGTTTTGCCCCTCACTCATCCTCAGGAAAGGACAAGATTAATGACTTTGCAAGAATCCTGACAAATGTGATCCCTATGGAAGTCACACTTGAGGACTTGCTGTTTCCGCAGTCACTTCCACRTGACCCAGTTGCTGGGACAAAAAGTCCCATTTTGATCTCAAAKTCTTCATTTTAATAATGTCATACATTACATTTGACAGTCTCGAACTGATTCCCTGACTTTTATGTGGCAAAAACTTCTGGCAGCATTATTGGCTTTCCCTTTTTTATTAGCTGCTCTAACTGGCAGTGAAAATCCCCAGCAGACACGGATGCTCCCAGAGGAATCTTTCAAAGGTTATATCCCCTCGCACTGAGGCAACATTTCTGACATTATTCCAGAGACAGATTAATCACCCAGGCCTATATCCTAACAACGGCACAAAACGGAGTCAGAAGCTTAACAARAAGGTTTAAGCATATAAATATACTTTACAAACTTATTCCCTAGTAAGCAACCACTCTGTAATCAACAGAGAGGGCAACAGAGCAACTAGAGGGCAATTCTAGGTGATTTACCATTTATTACAATTCTACACTTAGCCCACCTTACCCCTCTACATCCACAGCTCAAAAAATACTGTAATAGTGACTTTTTGGAGACAGATATTGTGGGGAATTGAAGTCACCATAAAAGGGCTTGAGTTTAATGGTCTGAGCTGAGATAATTAACTACCTTGATCTGCGATATACTTGCAATGGGTGAGATATTCCTTAGATATGTCTAATGAAATTAGTTATGTTGAATTCATTTATGGTTAATGCAAGAGTGGAGCAAGAGCCATTTAACGCAACGAATATCTGCAAAGATGAGCAATTCTCTCCTCGAATGACAACGAGCCACCAAAGAAACCTTTTAAGTACATACTAAACCCATTATCAGTTCCCATTTCAATCTCTCATTTGCAATGCATCAATGGCTATCGACGATCTGTCTTCCAGAACTTACTCTGTAAAATGCTTTCGCTCCTATTTTCCTGTTGTATACAGGAGAGGAAGTCTTCTCTGGACGGAAAGTCTTTATTGGCAGTACAAAAATGTGCTTTAAATATCAATTCTTCCTCGGGTGCACCTTTAGAATGGCAGGACTCTGGTGAAATAAAAGAACTTTTCTCATCTCTGGTTTTTCTTCCTGAAGGATTTCTGCTTTGCTTCTGCTCCAACAGCCCTGCCTTTAAAGAGGTTTCCATCATCTCAACAGACAAGTGCTGCTCGTAACACACTATCTTTTTTCCCTATTTTTTTTTTTTTTTTGAATATTGCTAGTGTTGGACACGAGTAGATAGGAGATGGATGACCTCCAAAACTGGCAGGTTATGGTGAGGGCACATACTTGAGATGACAAATTTACTTACTTTGACAACCTCAGCATAGGCTTCTGCATTCACATAATTTGTAGACTTCGGAGGTGCCTAAGGAAAACCTCAATGACGGAGGGACGTTTCACAACCAGTGAAACCAGAGCCCAGTTCACACCATCCTCGCGAGCCACAGAACCTCACTATAATGAACAGGGAACTCAATCTTATAAAAGTGTAGTAGATCTTCATAAAAGCTCAGCAAAGGCTATGTGCTCATGCACTTCCACCTGATGAAGAGATGCTCAGCRTGATGGATTACGACTTAAAGTGTTCCGTAAGGACATTTACATTGGCACCAGGCAGCCCAAGCACAGGGACAACTACCTAAGTTCCTGAGAACCATCCTTGCTATGAGCAACCTCTTTGGGGAGAGAACAGAAAACCAGGAGTCTGGAAACATTAGACAATTCTGCTCAGAATACAGCACCCAGGGAAGTCCTGCTGCACAGTAGACCCTTTTCAGCTGGTATATGGACAGACCGAAAAGTTTGGGTAGCACTAATGTTTTCTTCATGTCTTCCCTCTAAGCTCAAGGCTGACAAGATCTGTTGAGTTTAGAACAAACAATCTTAGGAGGGGATGTGGAAAACAGTGCGATTGATTGGAAWCCTTATGCGATGCTTCTCAGAAGGATGGGAGTCTCTCGGGATACTTGGGATCCTAGGGGACTTAGCAGCTCATTGCTCCTGTATCACGTTTGTTTTCCATTATACTGAAGCGTTCAGCTCATAAAGATGTATTATTTTAACAGGTGRAATATTTCGCCTTGTTATCAAGCTGCAGTGCATTTTAAAAGATCAACTCCCAGATGATTGACATTCCCATAACAGAGCCCTGTTCACCACAAAGTCAGTAAGAGGTCCAGTTATTACAATCAAATAATTCTCAACTCTTCAAGCAAAGCCATTGGTCTCTGGAAAACCCTGATGCTGTTTGACTTTAGGCCTCCATGTGAACCCCAAATGAAAAGAACAGAGCTCCCTTCTGGGGAGCTTGGTCTGATCACAGCCGTGGATGAATCCCTATACACCACCTCTCACCTGCCCCTAGTCCAGGTTTTGCTGGAGAACTCGCAGTTTACAAGAAACTTACCTGGAAAAAGAAATCCAACTCATGCATAAAAATGCTCAAGGCAGCATCCTGCAATAGCCTCGGCCAAAGGCTTTTCCTCTCTTGGCTTGGTGAAAGGCAGAGCTGGGATTTTGCACCGTTTCCATGTCTTTACAGGGACAATAGGATCTGCTCCTTTGTAAACCRCAAGGAATCACAACAAAAGTGCTAGGACTTTGCTCAAATTCCAGGCTTTTAATTCCCTCCTATAACAAAGCCGGCGTGCCTTGTCCCCCTTCCAGCAAGYAGAGCAGTAGCCAGCAATTTAAACCAGATCATTCAGTATTTGTCAGATTACTGCAAATCCCTTTCTAACATGCAGCACAGCAAAAGATTAAATTTAATAGAAAGAACCGGGAGAATACCAAAAGTTATATAGACTGCATTTTGTGTATAAAGACCTGCTGAAGTCTGCACTAAATTCATTTAACACTGAATAACATTCTGGGAATATTGCAAGAATATTTGTACAAAAATAAACTCACAAAGCCAACTCACCTTCCACTTCTGGCTGCTAATCAGGATGGTGAGCCTTGCCTGTTATGGGAAAGGATGCCTTTTTTTAAAAAAACAGCAATTTAGAAATCCTTTTAAATTATAATTTCTTTTTTTATATAAGAATTTAATATATTAAGCTAAAAATTATATCTTAGTTATTTTTTTATTTCAGTTAATTGATGGAGAAAGGTATTTACTCTGCAAACCTTGCTTCAGAGTAGGCAGCACTTCTAAAATGCTGCTGTGCAGTTGCTCTTGGGAAGTTGCTTTACTCCTGGTTCCCAAGTGTTGACTTTTGGGGAGAAAAAGGCTCTGCTAGTCCCCCAGGGATGTTTTGTTCCGAGGTACAGACAAGGGGAAATGCATTTTCACTGTTTGCTGAGAGGCTGAGGACATCATGCTTCAATAGCTGATGCGTTCCCGTCCTGAAACGCACCTCGTGGCCTTCGCTCAAATTTAGAGCAAGAATCCTACCCTCTTYGTAGAGATAAAACTTCACAAGAAAGAAGAGTTACCCTGTACTCAACTGTACCTGCAGTTCCAATTTTAAAACGCAGCCACGCATTCAGTGTAACCAATAATTTCTTTGTCAAGTCTCATTTATTTGTCTTAAAAACGTTCAAGAGGAGATGCTGAATTTATGCTTGACATGCCCGCCTGGCACATAATACCTCGCATAAACACGGTGTGAAAATTCAATGTTGAAACTTCAAAATTTGCACCATCTCAGCTGGTTACATAAATTGTGGGGTATTATTGCTATATGTTACTAAGCAACAGACCATGAATTTAAATATTAAATTTAATACTTTCTGCCCCTTCAGGGTGATAAGTGGTACCTAGTTCTCAGCGCAAAGAGATGGATGCTGCTGTCCTAAGGCTGGAGAATCAAAGGAACATATCAACCCAAAATCCAAGTGATGCTGCCTATTCTGGTTTAAAACTGATGTTATGGATAGTGGTGTCCTGCAAAGATCAACTGCTCAGTCATTCCCTCAAAAAAAGAAGGAAGAATCCCCATCCCAGGCTGCCCCTTGGTGACCCGCTGTAAATCAGCAGAGCRGCCTGGATAATTTTTAGAATACTTGCAGGTTTTTCACCAAAAATCGGATGTTCTAAGAGAAAAGGCTGGAAAAAATGGTGCAAAACGATGAGCTCTCCTCAAAAGGGCTGGAAGAGACATTTGTCATTTAAAACCAAATTGGAGACTTCCAGGGGGAAAAYGGCAGAATAACCTTAGAAGAAGAGGCATTAGGGTCCTAAAGGGAGTAACCTTTAAAGCTCGCCTACCCAATGGGTCCCTGCAGTCCTCACTCGTAATAGCAGAGGGCCTTTAAATGAAGGAACATTACCCGAGAAATCACCCAGCTATGGCAAAGGGTGGAGAAGTTTCATGCTAAACTCTTTTATTTCTTTGATAAAACCCAAAGTCTGAAAGAGCAGGTAGTGCAAGAGAAGAGGAGAAAGCAAGTCTACTAAGAGGGGAAATAAATCTCTCCTTTTAAATGCATTTAGCACTGTAGTGATAGAGATGGGAATTATACCCATTTTAACCTAAATGGGTAACATAGTCCAGGACATTACCTGGAGTTTCCTTACAATCTCCACTGGATCAGAGCTTTAGCTTTAGCACTTCTTGCTGCAAAATAGCCTTGCTTCCTGGTGCTGCTGCTTGACCACAAAACCCCACGGTTCGGTTTAACCASTGCAAGATTCTCTGTGTGACCCTGCACATAAAAAAATTAATAATAATTAATTAATCCAAAGAGGAAGCAGCAGATCAGCAAAGAGGGAGGTGGGACTAAAGTTAGTTATTTCCTTGCCCTTTTTCTCAGTTACCCTTATGGTTACTTGGGAAAAACAGTGCTGAGCGTCCTGCAAAGCGGCGTGGGGGTCATCAATAACCAATGCAAGGTGATGGGATCTGCTTGAACGGAGGGCACTCAACCCTTCCCACCACTTCAGTGAATATACCATGGCCGGATTTTACCCCCAAAATTATAGCAAGCCTCAGCACTTGGCCTAAGGGGTCATGCTGACACGGACACGGGCTGTGTCCTTCCCTCTGTCCCTGCAGCTTCCAGGTAAATCTCCAGCCCRCCACGTGCTCAGCGTTCCCGTATCCGTCTGCACACACACCGGATGAAGGTTGCTTTAAGTGACCCACTAATATAATGCCAAACATGGGGGAGACAAAATAGACGAGGATTAGCTCTCTTTTTAACGGCAAGCTTCCTAGAGGTGTTTAATTAACGGCTAATCACTCGGTGGCTCCTGCCGCCCGTCATCCCGGTGGACAAGGACRTGCCAGGGGGTTGAGTGGCTGCTGCCCGGCCTAATCCGTCCCTTCCCAACAGGCAGTGATGCCATTAGCTGGGTTAATTGAGTTCAGAATTGCTGCCCAGCCAAACATCTGTGCTCAGCCACCGCCGCTCAAATGCAAAAAGGGAGCGAGATAAGTTCCTTGAGACGCTGAGAAACTTGCCCTCCAAGTGCTTCATCCCAGCTCCTGCATCCCAAAGGAGTTGCTGAAAGACAGTGGATGCACGCGGGAACATCCTCTTCTCTGTCATTATTGTCCTTTGGGATGAGTATTGGTATCTTTGRCGTGACCCTTGGCTTAGGAGTTAATTCCAAAAATTCAATTCCCCTCCATTCTCTCCCACCCTGCATGCACGTACACAATTTCTCCAAACAAATGTGGGGAATTTTCCAGTCAAATAAGACAGACACTGGCATGCAAATAAATTTGGATAGGGAACTAACAAAGGACACGAGCAAACATTTGTTTTTAAGTAATCCTCATCGTTTGGGGATGCTTGAAATCTTGCGTTTCTCACAGAAAAAAAATACTGGAAGGGAGAAGTCAGTGCTTTCTGACTCACATTAAAAATGGGAATTTCCCTGTTTCCAACTGAGGTGAGCATAGGATGAGAAAGCGTGGACTACTTTGGGTAATAGAAGAGTTACAGACAAAAGGTAATTTAACTCAGTGTATTAGTGGAATTAGACATCTCTTCCTGGAAGAAAAAAATCAACTAAAAAGATTATATGCACCAAAAAAAAAAAAAAAAAAAAAAAAAGAGGCTTTGGCTTTTTCTTTCCCTGTTGCTGACACTGAAATCACAGCTCTTCTGTGTGATTGCCACTGCATTTTAGATGAGAATTGTTAATTTTTTTTTTTGTTTGCTGTACAGAATGAGAAGTTATTTCATGGGATTAGTGATTTAAGTGATGCAAGTTGGCTGCTCTTGACGAGCAGAAGCTGAAGCAGAGCCGCTTTGCTGAGAGCAGAGAGCTGAGACAACGCGCCCAGCCGCAGCAGCTTATTGAATGCGTAACGAGCCGGGGTGAGCGCTAAAAGGAATCAAAATTCTGTAATGCAGAAAAGGAATCAAAATTCTGTAACGCAAAAAAAAAGGAATCAAAATTCTGCAATGCAAAGTTGCTCAGTACCAGCATATTCCTGTAAGGTTTTGGGTTGACATGAAATTATTATAAAGTATTTAGTGAGCAGACGTTTAGCTGAACACATGAGTAGAGGGAAAATAATCCAGGAGAAGGCATTTTTTGGGAAGGAAGGAGCTCATCGGCGCCCGCATGGCCATATAGAGGATGGCTGGTTGGTCTTTCATCCCAGACCACTTTTTTCCAGCCGCTGAAGCATCACCATTTGAATCTGCCCTTCCAGAGGGTTTTCTGGGATTTCTGTCACCTCCCGTGCGCTAATCCCTCGGGCATGGTGAAGGTCTCGCTTTTATCAGGCCTGGCTTTGATTTGGGCTGCTCTCCTTGGCGCGGSGCCGGGCAGCCCGGGCTCTGCTCCGATGCACTCGCTGCCAACCTGCAATGTGCAATACTGATGTTTTTGGTAAGTTTGAGTGGTTGGTTGGTGTAGCCCGCGTGTGGCTTCCCCGCACCACCTTCCTGCCAATGCACCACTTCCCAGCAAGCTAGACCTGGCGTGCATGGTGCGTACATGGTTTGCACATAGGAATCTTTATCTTGAGAAAGATTTAAAAATGTACACTCAGTATGACTTAAAAAGTGCACTTTCGTTGTGTTGTGTATTAGATATATGGGCAGAACAGCTAAATCTCATTGGCAGCAGCCGTGGGTGAGTGCGAGCAGTGCTGGGAGCGGCTTTATCCGCATTATCCTCTGCTTGCTCCGTCCCTGAGCTCCAGACCCTCAGGTCCCACCCCGGAAGGGCGAGTTGCCCTCCAGGCCAGCACAAAAACCAACCCTGCTTCCTGATGGGGCTTTGCAAGCTCTTGTTAAGCACATGTCCCTCCTGTGTCCCAAACCCCCAGCGAGGCGAGGCCCTTGCGGAGAGGTTGGCAGCGTGTGGATCCTGCCRTCCTCTGCGGAGATGAAGATGGCAATGTCCAGAGAAGAACATCAAGCACCTAACGTGCCCCCAGGTAAAGTTTCCACCTGTCACATAGCTTTAAAAACCCTGTCCCTAACGAAATTCACATCCTGCAATTGATGGGATTCTGCAGGCAAAGGGCCAATATTAATTTAACCCAGCCTCCATAGCAGTGTGCTTACTCAGCAACTCTCCGCTTTGGGAAAATATATGCCGCCTCCTTCTTTTTTTTTCTTTTTCTTTTTCACTCTTTTTCTCCAATATCAGGGGAAAAAAGTTCTTTCATTTCCTGGTGGCYGAGGTAGAGGCGGGCGCGGGGCCGGCCTCGCTCCGCACGCGGCCGGGGGCTATAATGGACCTTTCACAAAGCCCTTTCAGAGCCCCTGAATGCCAGCAGCCTGGCTACTGCTCTTCCCCATCCCTGCAGCCCTGCCCCGGCTGCCRGGGAGCAACCTCTGAAATATGGTGTTTTTATGATTACAGCACCATCATTTACAGGTTCATTCATTCGGCACAAAGTCCTTTGTCAGGCCCCAGAGAGCAATTTCAGCTCAGTCTGTTGGGGGGACGTGCAAGGCAACGTGCGGGGCAGAGCGCTCCGCCGACCCTCCGTTTCCCTCTTCTCCCTTGCGACTCCGAGTTAAAGCAGTGATTTCTAAAAGGACTAGCTCCAAGAGCTCGCACGCTGGCTGCGGCTGCAGGGAGATTTCCTGCTTGTGCAGAGGAGAGGATTGCTCCCGAGGGAAGCAGCGAGCGGGGGGCATTTGCTATTCGGGTACGAGCCCCGTTTTGATTGCCAGAGTGGAAGGGGAGATGATAATGACCAAAACGGAGCAGTAGTTTCTACCTAACCCCTAAAACCCGAAGCAGAGGTAAGTTTCAGCCAGCAAAACCACAGGAGCGCAGGGCAAAGCACAGGCTCTTGAAGGGTCACTCTAAAACACCCGCTCTTCCCCCACATTTAAAGGGCATTTGTGAAAAGTCTCCCACGCTCAGCTTTGTAACAGTGGAGAAATCCCATTATCTTGCTCAAAATGCCCAGGAACATTCCTGGGAATAGGAGGCAGCCACCTGATGGCATTTCAGAAGAGTTGTGCATTGCCTGGCACAGTGGGCAACACACGCACAAGGGAAAAATACCCTGCTGGGAGAAAAGACAAGACCACGGAACAGCTTTGGGTTCATAATTTTGGGCTCCTTCTCACAGCAACTTCTCCTCTCAGTGAGGAAAAAAAAAAAAAAAAAGAGAAAACAACAGTCAAAAAGTAGCGAATTAGCTGAAAAGGGCAGATTTTGCCCTGGTAATATGGGCATGGCTATTTAGGGAGCAAGATTTCATTAGAGTTGCTATAGCAATTGGAACAGTTTGGCAAAACCTAATGGAGGTTTTTAATAGAAATAGAGAAGGCTGCGACGTGTGCAGGCTGCGGGAGCAGCCGCTTCCCGCCTTTCTGGGTGAAATCCCAGGAATGCCGCAGGAACGCTGCTCTCCTTGGCAGTATCGCCCGCAAAACCTTTCTCTGCGGTGCTGGTGGAGCAGCGACGGCAATGCAAAAACAAGAGCAAAGAGTTAGCCGTGGCTTTCCTCCTTGGAGAGCCAAATTTTGTTATTAAATGCTTCATGAAACACTAAAATTAAAGCACTTGCATCTTTTTCATATGCTCAGCACAAGAGCTCCCAACAGGCCAGGCTGGTTGGGATCTTCCCTTAAATGATGAAGATTCATCCATCAGCACTTAAGTATGGAGCAAAATTCTCAATGCTTTCATTTCTAAGGAATTCTATGTTGGATTTGGAGGCATAAAAATCCGTATCAAGAATAAAACCCATCCTTTGAATCGTCCCACTCAAGGCTCTGCCTGTGGAAAATTTTGAGACTGGTCACCAAGGCAAATTACCTTCAAAGCATCCAGCTCCAGAACAGCTCTCAAGAACCCCCAGGACYGCTAGAAGATATTTGAAAGATTCCAGTCAAACGGTGTTTATTTTTGTCGCTGCTCCTGGTGTTTCTGGGCTGCTGCAGGGAGGTTTGGGACGGAAGAGGGGACGAGATGGGCCGTGGGGACGGGAAGGCAACGCTCCTCCCTCCACTAGAGCCAACGGCACCAGATTAAAATATATTTCCCAGATATTTCYGCTAACAGCTTTTTAAATGCATTTTCTTTGCTTGTTGAAATACATCAGTTCGCTGCTGGTGCATGCTTGGAAGGTCCCTAAGTGTCACAAAATGTGTTTTGACATTAACTTCATTTCTGGCAGCAAAGCCTGGTAATATTTTGACACCTTGGAGGCCTTGGCGTGTTAAGGCAGCACACYAACAATGCTGGGGGAGCTTTAAATCACTATTGCCCCGACACTGCCCCTTTCAGACAGATGCAACAACAAACAGAGAATTTGTTTCCCAGTCTTCCTGCCAAGGGCACCGGAGCTGGGCATGCCAGACCATTCCCATTGCACCTCTGGGGGATGTCCCACTTTCTCCAGAGCCATTCGCCTACCAGGTGCTAATGCCTTTAGCTTCATGCAAGAAATAAAGCTCTTGTTACCTGGCTTGGAATCTGTCTGGTGTTAAACTCGTATGTTATTTTTATCCTGCCTTAAATACCTTAGAGCGAGACAAAATAATGAAATTTTAATTTTTAAGTGAAGGCACTTTGTSTCTATTCATGACCCCATTTCACTGACTGCCTATGAATATTTGAATCCTTCCTGCAGATTCCTGAGGTGGACAGTTTGCTCCAGAGCTGGGATACTGCTGGTTTCAACTCAGAAACGCAAGGTTTTAATCTCCCTGCAGAAAATGAGAGAAAAAAAAAAAAAAAAAAAAAAAAAAAGAAGAAAAACTGGGGAGTAAAGAGCAAAAAGAGCTTGATTTCTGTGCTTCAAAGCGGTGGAAGAGGGGACCTTTGCCATGCCTGAGGTGGGGCAGTTTGGCTGTGAAGTTCGGGTTGTTCCAAGCACATTAGAGATGGAGAATGAGCAAAAAAAAAAAAAGTCCCTCCTACACTGTCCTACATTGTCCAGGCACAAATAAATCAACTTTCTGTTTGAGGGTGCTTGGAGGATACAACTGAACCAACATCTACCAAAAAACCTACCGAGTCACTATCAAAAAGCAAAAGATGGAAAAAAAAAAAAGAAAAAAAAAAAAAGAAGAAATCCACTCGATTTGAATCCTTACATTGCAAAACACTTTTGCCTTGGCCATGGAAGCATCTTATGTGTTCCAGAAACACAGAAACCACAGAAAAGTCAAGAGGTGGATGGAGCAACATGCAGGCAATGGGACCTCAAGGTGACAGCAGCTTTGGGTGTGATGAGGGAACAACCAAGCAATCATTTTAAGGCATTGAGCCTATTCTTATTCCCATCCTTATTCTGGCTTTGTAACCCAATCATCTCATGCAACCCCAGGACTCAACCAAAGGCCAATATTAAACACCCCTTGGAAGAGTCTTTCTGCTTCCACTGACTATCAGGGCAGGCTGGGAAGATCGGGCTCACTTGGTTAAATTTGGCCCTTCCAAAAGGCAATAAATGAATAAATAAAGAAAGAAACAAACAAACAAACCTGCTCCTTCTGTGCACGGAAGGGTCACCGCAGAGTAGCAGGCTGCAATATGGTTGGCACGGTCTGAAGCAGGAAGGGGTCACACCATTAGACTGCCATTTTCGTAGACTATAAAAACAGCCAAAAATAAGAAAAAGTAGCATTTGGGGAAGTTTTTGCCATATGGTTATGTGAGAAAATTTTAAACATATGGGCTATCAAAGGCATTCAAGACGTGTTAACGCGCAGTTAGTGATCCCTAGCTAGGTATTACATAAGATTTCATAGGACTAAGGAGCTAAATGTCCTTCTAGTCTGACAAGCAGTACTTCATGCACCGAAGAAAATTTAGAAGCTACCGCATTACAAGGATATCTAATAATTTATTGTCTAGGATTTTGAATAGTAACTCAGTCATCTTTGGGATTTTTTTTTGTCTTTGGTCCTGATCCTAGATGATATAAATTTACTACCAAAGGACAAAAAATCAAGATATATATTTAATGCACCTTCACACGGAAAATCTAGGAGAGTTGGTTTATCCATCCTCTCTTAAAAACGAAAGCTATCGCAGGTATYGCTCATTATATGACCCCACAGGGAGACAGGAATAAGCCTGAGCACAGAAACTTAAATCACCGCTTGCAATTTCCTAAAACAAAGCAAAACCCGAAAGGAGAGCTGCATCTCCTCCTTTTACAGCAATACCCAACGTAAAAGTGACAACAACCGCAACTCATAACCATGAATAAGTAAGAGGTGATAGTAGATCTTTTGCAATGCCAAAGGATTTGTTATATAAAGCTGCAGCATTTCTTTTCCTGGGAGAACCAAAGCGCTTCCTATTATCTTAAGCACCTTGGTGAATCACAGCGAGTGATTAGCTGCAAAGGAGAAACCAAGGGGCGCTCTGGAGAGCCCAGCCCGGCCTCGGGCACCATGCACGTGCCCATCCTGACTTCTAAACCAGATTTTTGCCCAGGCAGCAGCAAGCGGTTCAGCTGGCAGAGCAGCTTTGAAGCCTTCTGGAGATGGTGCGGGTGATTTCCAGGCTGCCTTGATGTGTGTCCGGAACAAGCACGTTTTTCTCCTTGGTTTCACCGTGTCCCTCCTGCTTCGTGGACATCCCTATGGAGCTGGATCCCCTCCTGCGTCCTCCCATCAAAGCGCAGGTGGGAACTGCGAGGAATTCTCAGGATGTGAACATAAGCACTGAGCACCATCTGAATTAAATGTGGAATGAGCAATCTTGGAGAAAATGGGCACTTTGAGACACTTCACCGAGTAGGAATCCTCCCCGCTGCTGCGGAGGGAGGAAACAAAGTGCAGGATGCAAAAGGAGACTCCCCAAAGCCCGATGTGACGGGAAAGCCCTGCAGCTCCTCTGCAAAACCTGGGCCCTAAGGCTGCTAACACAGACTAGGCAGTAGAGGCAGGAGATTTAACACCCCAAACAGAGAGCTGAGTGTAAGTGGCCACAAGCACTGAATTCCTTGGAAAAGGAGACCCCAAGGGCGGGTTTCCCTGGGAGCTCTTCCTCTGGGACACATCGGCTGCAGCAATTTTGCACAAGCAAAACTCTTCCTGGCAGGACAAACTGCATCCCATATATTTTGAATCTGCTTCGTATTATAAATCACCCGTGAAGGTGATAAATGTGCACACTTAAAACAAAATACAGGCTCTGCTCAACGGGAGCATTCAGCATAACCAAGCAGCCCGGGGGCCACCGAGCTAAAATAAGTGTTTTGCTTGGTGCCATGGACTCCCTTCATCTCCTCATGCAGAAAGCTGCATTTTCCAGGCAAAATAACCACCAGATTCTGCTTGGAGCTGCTTGATTTCTGCRTCCTACTTGAGCAGAGTCTCCCTGCACGTCCCTGTGCTAACGCACAGTCCTCCGTGCTGCCCGTTCCTCCCCTGCTCTTCGGAGGAGCACAACAAACACTGMGGGATTAAACCTCTGCCGTAAAATGAAAAGTCTTGTTAGGCCCAGCTTTACAGCTGGGTGAATGTACGTGCTGGGGATATGTCCATGGCTTTCTGCACCGTGGCAGGGTGGGCTGGGAAAGGCAGTCACTGCTCGCACCTCTGCTTGGAGAAAGCCTATTTATTGCACGTGGTTAATGCTAAGCCTAGGAACCCCCAACTTCTGCCTTTCCAGCCTTTCTAGTTAAGTGGTTATTTATCTGTAAACAGCCACACATCCCTTTCTACCCACCCCTTCTCCCTCCACGCTGCAGCCCTTTCCCACGCTGCAGCCCAGGGGCAGCGCTCCTGTTTTGCAAACACTCGTTTCCATTACTGGCAGCAGGGAGCAGGAATTGCTGCTGCTGCCTGAAAGAAGAGGGTTTTGGGTACCAAAAAAGGCAGGTGACAAACACCAGCCCATGTCCCATCCTTAAGAAGGGGTTGCACCCCAGSCCGTAGCTTCTTTGCCATCCTAACTGAGTTTTTGTGCTGGAAACACATTTCTGCAGGGAAAGGAGGAAAAGCTTAGGGCAAATCCTGGCTGCCTTCCAGCGAGCTGCAGCCATTTCAACATCATCCCAAGATTCAGACCCTAAAATGAATTATAAATGGGCCAATTTTGTMCTGCTTAATGGAGGCTGGTACAAGGCAGACAGGGGACTCGAGCTCTCGTGCCAGCTGCGACAGGAGGCTTCGAGGCACTCTGCATTTTATAGCTCGGGAAATAGCTCACCTGGGATGGCTTATGGGCTGATTCAAGGTGCCCAGGAGCCAGAAATGCCTCTTATTGACACCATCCATCCGCTAAAGCACGTAGAGGAGGGAAAGGAGAAGGGAGGAGAAAAGCAGCTCTGCAGCTGGGGCAGACGCTGCCCAAAACCCACCGCAGACCCCACACCAGAGCTTTGCCCGAGCCCCTTGCCCRGCGACAGGGAAACGAGCTCCATTTCACCACGTTTCCAGGCAGAAAAGCCGAGCTCTGGCGGGCACGGCTGCAGCCTGGGCTCTGAGGTGCTGTTCCCTGTGCAATCCCTGGAGATTCATTGGGAACAAACGGGAACAGCCTGTTCCATGGGAGTTCACAGGGCATTGGAAGGGCTCCGAGCACCCAGAGGAATTATTTATACTGCAGTGGCACCTTCCCTGATCTACCCTTCAGATAAGTCAGGCCTGGAGGTGCACATTAAGGGCTTGTTAAAGCCAAACGAGAGGTCAGGGCTGCACCAAGCAGCAAGGACACCCTGGCATTACTATAAGCCCCATTCAGCTAAAATACCCCCAAGCTCAGCCCTCTGAGAATGAAGTTATGAGCTTGGAGACAGGCACTGACTTTTAAGGAACCCTCCCTTCCTCTGATTTCCCCCTTTTTTGGGGTGGGATGTTGTAAGTACCATGATCCAAGGACAGCATGCAGATACTTGCAAAGCCTTAGGCCAGATCCAGATCCTGATCCTCACCCTGGGAATGCTGCAATAAGAGTTAGCCAAGGGATCTCTTCCAGCTCAAGTACCTGCGAGGTCCATAAAGATCCAACACGCTCCAGAAAGCAGCAGCAGCAGCAGCAGCTCTGCAGTGCAGGGACTCGCTGCACTGGTGTCGTTTGGCTGCTGGGGGCTCGCGGGGACGGGCAATAAACTGCCTAGCAAATAAGCGGGGAGCTCTGTGACAAAGATGCCATGGACCAGAAGAGCCCCCAAAGCGACGGCCTGAGAGCCCGTGCAGCAAAAGCACTCCCAGCAGCAAACTCATGGGTACGTACTTTTACGAGGCTTGATAGCACATTAATTGGTTTTATTGCAATTTATGGCGTTTGTATAATGACGTGAGTCAATATGAAGGTAGCGAAGCAGGAGGTTATAAAAACCACCCAGTCTCGTTCTCCAGGGGCTGAACCCAGCCCAGGTGTTTTTGTCATCAGAGTTGTCTTAGCTTTGGTCACACTGGTGTTTTGTGTGAGCTCCCGATGGCAAGAGCAGCACCTTGGTAAGAGGTTGACCATCAACAGCGCCTGACACTGCTGCCTACRAAATACCCGATACCACCAGCAGATTGGATTCAATCTCTAATTACAGGACTTTTTAAATGGAGAAATCAAATTTGCAAAGTTAGACCCCTCTGTTCGAGGGCTTCCCTGTCRACCTCACAGTATCGCTCAGTAACAGTCGTGGTGGAGGAACCAGCTCGTCACTTTGTCTGGTCTTGGTTGCTCTCCATCTTCACATAGCCATGTCCCGGGGCCAGGCATGTGCCAGGGGATGCTCTTCCCGGGACCCTGGTTTGTGGGGCAGGGTGCAGAGGATGCAGGAGGGTCCAGAACAGATCATACAACAATAATGARCAGGCCAGATCATTCTGCAACAGAGCTTTTCTTAAGGTACCTCAGTAGCTAGTACAATGCTGAAGAAAAACACACAAGATCGCTAACAAACCATTATCCCTGAGGGCAAAATACCACATTTGCGCTTGGTCTAGCTGGCAGGACACCATTTCCCAATATTTTCCTCTTAAGGCTGGCTCGTGTGGCAGCAGGGTGACAGGACAKAAAGCAGCAACAGGGAGGAAAAATTCAGGTGGCATAGCGGGGACAGGAGCCTTCCTCCTCCTCCTCCTCCTCCGGAGCCTCCAGCCGTTCTGTGCTCCGGCGGGGTGTGCTGGCGCGCTGCGAGATAAAATTACATCCACAGATGGTCGAGACAAAAAAAAWATACAGCTAATTTTAGCTTAGGCAGAACCTTGTGCATCTATCTGGGGAAATAAAATCAGATGCACTTTATGTACCTCCTAAATTATCAAGAGCTTTCTCTGTAAATAAATACCAGTCAAAACCTAATCTCATGTTTGATGTGATGCAGCTTGGTATTAACTATTTTGGTGAAACATCACAAGTAGCAAACAACGTGCAGTTCTGGCCAAGCATCCACGTGGACACGTTTGGAGCTGGGTATTTTTCGTCTAGCCGGTGAAAGCCCATTATCGCACAGTAATGTGTCCCTAGTACCCTTTATGGATTATTCTTCTCCTTTTCCAATTCAGTTAAATAATTAGTGGTAATTGCCCTAAGCAAATGGTTAAGAAGCAGTCCGATACCGCCGCGCGCTTCGGAGATGTTCTCGTGTTCACACGTCTGCGTGGGGACGTTCGTGGGACAAGACCCCTGCGAGGCTCTCGGGGCACCGAGCACGAGTGTCTGCATCCGTGTCTATGTATTCTGGGGTGCTGCCACTGGGGAAAACGCATAAAGGTCATAAGTGGTTCTCCAAGCTGTGTTTTCCAAAGGCAAAGGTGCTCTTGGATCCCACCAGGAGCAGCGTGGGCCTTCTGGCACGTGCGGGCAAGGGGCCTTGGTAACGTGTGGGCAATGGGCTCTTGGGATTTGGGTCTAAAATCAACATCTGTGAGAAGGTGTCTCCAGAAAGCAAGGAAAAGGGGAGACTGGCTTAGAGCTTTCCCTCTTCCCAACGGAGCGCAGAGCCCAACCTGGGTTAYGGCAACCCATGGACACAGACAGCAGCCCATCGGCCAAAGCCATCGCGCAGCACCAACATCCGTGATGACACTGGGTGTCATCCATGGCCATGCAACCACCCATGGCCAACTCCAGCACAAAACGTGACTGAAAAAGCCAATTGTGACCCTATGGTTTAATAGTTCACTGAAACACACTYGCAGTGTCGGTCCGTGAACAGCGTGGACTTTCACTGCCCTGGGATCCTGATTCCTGTTTTGACCTCTCAGCTCTTCAGCTATCTTCTGGATCTAATGAATAAATATATATATAATACATATATATATAAAAATATATATATATATAATATATATAAAAATGTGACTAGTATACTTGCAGCCAATTCAGGCCACGCTGAAGTATTGCTCATGGCACTGCTGCTGGGTTAAAATAAACGTTCAAACCATTTCATCCCTCAGCACGGTGATATCTCTGTGACACATCATTGTGGATCCACACAGGTATAAAGTAAAAACTAAAGTGCATTTAGAAAGACCCTCCCTTATGTCTCGTAWATGTAAAAGTCACACTGCTCATACACGCAGGACAAACCTAATTGCAGAAGTGGAATCAACACTGCTATTTTGACAGCATATTTCAAGCAATTCTTCATTTTCAGGAAAAGTTTGAGGACTTTTTTTTTTTTTTTTTCCTCCTCCTCTTTCTTTCTTTTAAAACCCAACCTAATAACCTACTAATAACCTACTGCTTCCAGGGAATGTACAAAATACTTGGAAACATTAAGAGATCTCTTGCATGATCACTGCTCCATATCCCGAAACTTAGGTCTCTCTTTTGGGGCTTCCCTGTGGGCACAGTGCCCCAAAACCCTGTGGTCATCACACATGGAAAAGCAGCATTCCTGACTTGGGATATCAGCCCAATTCCCTTTATCCCCATTTTCCTTTTCCTTAAGAAAAGAACCATCAAAAATTTCATAGGAACGCACTTTTGAAGTTTAACTCCATCCCCCTTGTAGCTACTCATTTGGATTTGCAAATCTGCCCGAAAACAACTTGCTTCATTGCATAGCTTCATTTCTTGCAGGCTCCTTGCAGGGAGGAACGGGCCGCTTGCCTGGTGCAGAGCGAGGAGGTGTCTCCTGCGGCAGCACAGAACCTGCCCAGGCCACACRGGGATTACCAAAGGAGACAAACCCCACGCGAGAGCTCCTCGAGGGCCACTCTGCTCCACGGACATTGCTATTTCTGTCAGGCCTCACTGAGAAGAAAAGGTCCAAATCCTTTGAAATTATCAATACGCATGTACACGCCGAGGATAATATAGGTTATCCATCTAACAAAGCCACCTATCCGAGAGGCATTATGAGCCATTCAGCACATAAGGCACAAAAAGTGGGCATTATTTCATGCTGATAGGCATTTTACAGTTATATGTCAAATCTCTCTTTTGGATTTCAGCAGAATCTTATCAGAATAAATAAGTCATTTATATGCAGACCCGTCTAAGCACTCTGCACTCCGGCTTTGTGCAGCCTGCGACGCCTCTCACTTACCTGGGTAAACAGATTGCTAATACAACCAATATACGTGATGATATTCCAAAAGTATCATTTTACAAAAGGGCAAAATTATTTGACCCAGACAATTCCCCAAGTACTTTATGCATTGCTGCTGATAGAAATCTCTCCTGCTTCGCAGTTTAGCTTAAATGAAAAAAAAACACCACAACAAAACCCGATGTGCAATACAGAAAAGACACCGGCAAAGCTCCAGGAATTATTTCCTCATCGGAATGAGGAAATTCCGACAGGAGCAATTCCGAGCTCCTCACGGGTCTGAAGTTGCAGCCCTCGGTTCGGCTACTCTCTGAGTACCCTATAGGTGCCCCTGGATGGGAATTCCAGTGGGACACGGGGCTCCCGCAGCCCCCCTGCAGCTCCAGGGAGCAGCCYGCATTGAGGAAAGTCTGCCCAAGTCTGTCCATGGAGTTAGATGAATGAGGGATAACACTGAGAAGGTTTAGTATGGGCAAATGCCTCATCACTGGTGCCGGTTAAGAGCTCGTTGCAGCAACAAACCTGAGCTCCCTGCTGCCTGAGCCCATCCGTGTGCAATTGTCAACCAAAATCATTTAAAATAATGAARTCCTCACTTGCATCAGGAATATAGGTTTAGTTTAGGAAAAGGCAACCAGGGCAACCAAACTGTGTACAGACTCTGCAGCAAAAGGCACTGGGGAGCTGAAACTCTGCTAAATCACCCCAAGTTCACATTGCAACCCTATAGATCGCAACAGGCTGCATAGATTGCAGGCCTGTAGTTTCTGTTTCTGCGATGTGTCTCACAACACATACCGCATCCTGGGACACAATCCCGGCAGCGCAGCCCCTGTATCCCGGTCCGGGTCCGGAGCCTCCGCGGCTCGTCCTGCAGCGCGACGGCTGCTCGGCCTCCCCTGGCCGCCCCGTGGCTCTGCTGGGAAAATTCACACAGGCTTCACTGTCATTAATAAAATCAATATGCATGCAGTTGCACATGTTACAAATTAATTAAGAAAAAAAAAAAAGGACCATTTTTCCCAGAAAATGTACTTTGGCAAAATATTTTCACGGCGCATGTTTTCTGTGGTCACAGAGCCACCCCTGGTTGCTGGCTGCAATAGTCAGACTCATGTGCATGGGCTGTTCGTACCTACACAGACAGGTCACTCCAGCTTCACGCTCTAATCTAATAAATGTTAAAAATGAGCTCTCAGAGCTACAGTAAAGGATAGTATTTAAGGAAGGAGAAAATTTCATCTAGCATTTTTTTTTATCATTATTGTAAGCACTGCACTGGAAGGTCTTTTTTATCCTTGGGAAAATGATTTTTAATAAACCAYAATATCACTAATTTGCTTGGATTTCTAAGGAGGCTGCTCTGAAAAGCYCTTTATTTCTGCTCTAGCCCTTTATTTCTGTATTTCCCTCGAGAAACAAACTTTGCTCTTCCCTGCTCCCCTGCAGCCGATTTCCCAGGCTGYGGTGCTGATGCTGCTGGACCTGCTCCCGGATTAGATGGTCGGGCTGAGCCAACGTGCCCAAAAGGGAGAAAACAACAATAATAAAATTATAACAGAGAAAATCTCTTTCCAGCTGTGGGGTTTTTCATCAGCATGAAATGTTATTAGTTCATAGATAGATATTATTTTAGCTGAAGTCCTTTTTTTTTGGCAGCAATTTGACCTTCCCAATAATGAACTTTATGTAAAGCCTTGGAGAAAGGCGGCTGGGCAGAGAGGGCGGCAGGAGCAGGACGGACSTCGCGCTGCGTGGGAGCAGAGTGCCACCTTATGGGCTTGTGGACCATGCCTCGGAAAGTCTGATTTTTCCCAAAATCGCAATAATTTCTAGATTCGGTGTGTCCGGAAAGACAAGGCCACCCATGCAAGAGGTTCTGCTCTTCCTCCCCCGTCACGGCCACCGCAGCGCAGCTTGTCCCTTGTCCCCTGTCCCTGCACTTGCCTGAGCCCTTTAGAAATCACTGCAATAATCAAAGGGCAGATTTTAAGCCCAGCCTCCCGRTTGACTGAGGTTCCAGCTGGGAACCAAAAGGGCGAATCCTGAGTGTTCACCAGCACCTAACGCCTCCCAGCAGCTTCACAGAGGTCTGCAGCAGCAGAGAAGTCATTTCCTCTTAGCTGCTAAGAAACTTTTCCTTTTCTACACCATGAAATTGCCAGTCCATTCATGGTACACTACAGAAGGACAAGCATAACTCAATTCGTAATTTTAAGGATAAAGCTAAAAAATCTTGCTCCTCCACAATGCRTCCATCACCCGGCTGGGGGCTCAGAGTAACCGGGTATTTAGACACTGTATTTAGACATTTCCCCCACACAACTGTACATTTTAATCAGTGTTTTACCTGTTCCTTCGCTTTTGTGATGACACCAGTGAGTTTGCTCCGGGTGGGAGCCAGCAGCCTCGCAGGACAAGCCGAGTCAGGCTCTGAAACGAGCCCAAGTTGGCTTTGCTTGGATTTTACTTTTACCTGGAAGGAAAGTGGCCCTTTTTTCCCTTTTTGCAGGAAAAGGGGACGTTCAAATGGCTCCCGAGCATTTGATTCCCGAAGATTCAAAGCTTCACAACTGCTGGTCAGCTTATGGAAAGAAAACAGAAACTGGAAAAATTAAAATGGAAAGAAGACAGGATTCTGCAGCCATGAAGCAAGAGGAGGATCCTCCGCGGGATGGAGAGAACACGGAGAGGGATCAGATCCTGCTCTGCTGCCTGGCAAATCCCATCAGCACGAGTGGGAAGGAGCCTAGGGGAGATGCTCTCCATAAGGCAAGGAAATTCCCAAAAGCTCCCGCTGATATTGCAGGATAAAGGGATTGAGCTTGCGAGCCGGAGCTTAATTCTCCGGGAATAGGAAAGAAATTACAGGGAGCAGCCGAGTGGCTCTATCACCCCACGGAAACACTTAACGAGGCAAATGCAAAGCCTGGACATCAACCAGCCGGGATGCAGGGAGCAGCGGGAAAATCCCGGCCTCTTTCTGGGAGCAGCGGCATCACCGAGCCCTTGCTCCGAGCACCTTTGTCCTTCCCAGGCCAGGCCAGGCTGGCCGCCCCCAGCACAGGGGCTGTTTGCTAATAAATTGCTTTGAATTTATAATAAACCTGATGGCGCCTGAATGATGCACCCAAAAGGAAAAAAAAAAAAAAAAAAAAGAAAAAAACAGCAAGTTATCTGATACTCAGCAACGATCCTAAAACAGATGTTTGAGAGCATGAAATTATGTTGTGAGGTTTGAAATTGCAGACGCAATTACAACCTTCATTTTTATTGCCACTCATGAGTGCTAAATGCAACCAGCTCTACGTTTGAAACTGGGTTATTACCGTTTTTCTTCCTCTCTCCCAAGCCCAGCCTGACTTGCAGAACTGTCACGCTGGTAATTACTCTCCTCGGCTGATGAGCGCAGCGCAACGAGCCGAACCGGTGCTGGAAGCCGTGTTCATCCCAGAGCGGCAACGCGGACACCCGGCCGGCTGCCAGGAGCAGAGGGATTGTCAGCAAAGGAAGGGGAAAGGAAAGGAGGAAAGGAAAATCCTTGGGAGGAAGGAGGAAAGGAAAGAAGGAAATGAAAGAAGGCAGCTGCCTCTTCCCAGTCCGATCTTACAGAACCGCTCACCGGGCAGAGCAGCGCTGGGGACACTGGAAAGTCCAGGCGCTACCTGCTCCCATCCCAGATTTCCTCCTGTTTGTGCTCTCCCACTGTGCTGGTCCGCAGGGAAAGGCTGCAGGCCCTGCACAAGGGGCCAATAGCACCAAGAAACACGGTCCAAGAGGAACGAGGATGAACAAGAACACCAAGGGCCGCGTGTGATGRAGGCAGCGCTGGCCTCTCGTGGCCCGCGTCCCTCACGTCGTTTCATTCCACCCCACCTGCTGCTGCTCGGAGTTTGGCATCCCTCCTCGTGCAAGGTCCCTGTGGAAAGACGGGACCGCTGCCGGGTGCCCCTGAGGTCTTGCGGGGAAACCTCCTCCCTGCTGCTGACAAACGCAGTTCCAAAAACACCCACATCGGCTRCTAGGTCCAGCCAAAGGAGAGGGCCTGGAAAGGGTTAAATGGTTAAAATAAGACAGGCTGAGTTCTCATCCCAAAACAAGACACGATCTTGGGGAGGTAAACAATAAATAACGTGACAACCACCCAATAGTGCTGGAAATAAACCTGGAAATGTCCCAGCACAGGACCTGGTGCCCACAGGGGTGTTCACGACAGCCCTGATCGAGTGGGCACCCAGCACCTTACCTGACACGTTGGGTCCTGCAGCGCCCTGGGAACACCTGGAGCATCCAGAGGGAGGGAATCCCCAGAGGGAATTCCTGGAGGGAATCCCCATGGGGCCTGGGCGACATGTCCAAGGGCTCCGGCCGCATCCCCCTCGGGCACCCGCTCCCGCCACCAAGGAGGCCACCAAGCTTACGTGGATTGTTTATTGATTCCAACATATTAATAGATTGGATAATAAACAGTACTTTTAAACATTCTCTTAACCAAAAATATAACAAATATTTACAATCACTCAGTAAAAATACAAAAAGCATACAGAGGCACTGTCTTTCTAAAAGACATAAGTGTAAGAGGTATCAAAAAATAGGAGACAAACATTGCTTGTTACAGAATACTTTACAATCACTGACTTGTGCAGTACAATTGCTATTGGAATATCATTACATCTGTGCAGTTTTGCCAATATGCTCACACATTTAGAACTTAATTAATACCAAGCTCAACTGCATTCCAGGGATATCAAAAATAAAGATAAAACCATAAAAAGCACAACCGAAGCAGAAGCGGGACAGGGAATCCCAGGGGGACTGCCCTCTGTACAAGCACTCTAAAATATAACGTGTGAAGCTTTTCTAAAGAGAAAGTATCCCTTTTTTCTTCTGTTTTCTGGGGGGAGAAGGCTGTGGCAAGTGTATCTTTAAACCCCCAGTGTTTTAYAGGGACTTACAGGCCAGTTTTGCACCCGCTCCGTTGCCTGCAGTCGGACAGCATGGGCAATGAGGAGGACACGTCCCGTCCCCGCCGCCGTCCCTCTCCTTCGTACACGTCTCAAAGGAAACGCGCTGCCGGCACCTGCAGAAATTCCCTTTTCATTACACTGTACGTATGGGAGGCCACAACTGCAGCTATTTCATGTTCCCTTTGCTGCCCCCGGAGCGGCGAGCGGAGCTCCCAGGTCTGCCACACCGCTTGGGAGCTCCCCAGAGGGCCGGGATTCAGCAGCGCTCCGAGGAATTCATGTTTGGAGCACAGGGAGTCACATGTAAGCTCCGACCTGCATGTGATGAGCGAGGAAAGAGCAGAGGAGCAAGCTGGGGTCTGGCAGCAGCAGAACATCCCACCGGGGAATTTCCCTCTCCATCAGGAGGCAGAGGAGGGAAGGGGATGGGGAGGAAGGAGCCAGCGCTGGCAGTCATTAAGGACGTGGCTTCCACAGAGTACAGCACGGACTAACCACAGCTTTACTTCCCTTTCAACCCCTGAAAAAAGGGATACCGTCTCTTCAAATCCACACCAGACACACTACAGTGGGCTATGGGCCCCGATCAATGTGATCGGTGGATTTAAACACAAAGAAGCCAACGGGAGCGGGCAGCAGGAGCAGAGGGCCCGGCGGCGCCGCTCCGCTCCGGGCGCCAGGACGGGGAGCAGCGGGACCGGCGCTGCCGCGAAACCCGGCGTGTCCCGGCAGGACGGGGCGACGCCGCTGACGCCCCAACGCCAGGGCTCAAGGGGCTCCCGCGGGACCCTCCGGCTGCTCCCGGCTCCCCGCGGACCGGCCGTCCCGGCGCCGGCCGCCTCCGTCCCCTCCGCGGCGCTCACGAGGCTGCAGCGGCTACACGGCTCGGCAGGCGAGGCCATGGCGAGGCTGGGATGTCATCTACCCGGCACAAAACACGTGGTTTTGGTGAGGAAACACGGCGCTCCGAAGCTAAGCAGCAGCTTGCAGTGGGATTGCTAGAGCTTCCAATTTATATCCCACAAAGTATCAGTTCAACACTTGGAATATCAACATTACATATGCTGAAAATAATTGCTCTGCCCTGCATTGTTTTGACACTTATATTAATCTTTATTCATTAAGGCCTGTGCAAGTTCATYATATTCATTAAGGCCTCAAGAAAGCAAAACATATCTATTACGAAATACCTCGACTGCTTTTTAGTATGGTTTTTAACCATTTGCTCCTCAGATGCTTGTGCCAAAAATTAAACAGAGCCAATTAACTGACTATGAGTTAGGCTCCCTTTCCTCAGCGTCGCAGCTCGGGGCTGCTTTAGGACTCGGTTGCTCAACCGTCGCTGTAGGGTGAGCTCAGCTTAGGGGTAGGACTGAACCCTGCACAGCCACGACTGCAAACGCAGCTCAGTCACCACTGGCATGGGCCCCAGTTCGATATGGGGAAGCACGTCGAAGGTTTTGGGTCGGTTTTGGTTGTGGTGTTTGCAGGAACTGCTGCATTCACCCTGCACCCCAACGCACACGTATGGAACAGAACAGAAAAACCTTAAAGCTCTTCACAACTGAGGATGTAGAAATAATTTCTGAGGCACTGTAAAAATGACTAACATCTTTCTAGCCTAGGCTGTAAACATCACAACAAAGATTTACAATTAAATGTTTAAATACATATTCACACATTCATGTCCAATTTTAACACTAGATGGGGCGTCATGTGCTAGAAGAAAGTAAGAAAATGCAGGTATTTCCAGTTCTACCCCTTCGCACTCTGGTTGGCTAGGTAAAAATCAAATGAGCAATTTACTTACCCCTATGAAACTGTGAAGCTATCCCACATTAATACTGGCTTGAAGGCAAAGCTTTGATCGACATCAGCAACACCAGGATTTTAGCCTAAGACTTACAAAAATAAAATGGCTTGAGACTACCTGTCTTCTCCAGATGAGCACAACGCATCTGGGCACTCAGGCACACACCACTACTTGTGTACATGAGTATTTGTCATTTCAGGTTCAGTTTCGGAAGTGCAAATGAGACAATGGCTTTTTTGTTTGTTTGTTTGAGGCTAACCTTTGCACCTAAATCCTGGGTTAACTCCAGGAAAAGAAAGGATTCCAGGGGATGGTGGTAAGTCCCACGACACACACCTCCCTTTGGGTTTCTAGCGACATGCTCTGTGTGCTGTGGGAGAATTGAAGCTCTTTTGAGGAAGTTCCCAACTCACCGGCTCCGGCAGCCTGGAGGAGTTGACATGCAGCCCAGACCACATCTGAGATCATGGTAGAGACTTGTGGGCTTTGGGATTGTCCTTGGAATAGAAAACCACAAGGCCACAGCACTCCCGCTCCCAATACAGTCATGCCGGGCAAGGCTTCTTCCTCTATTTAGTGCTAACCCGCCCAAAATGCCTTAAACTCCCGATATTTCTGACACCACCCCACTGCGTGGGCTCCTAGTTATCCTGGCTGTTTTGGGAGCACGACGGTTTACGTCTAACTACCTACTGTCACGTTGATTAAATGCTTCTTAGCCAACCAGAGTACTCCCGACACAAATAAAGGAAATTCCCATCAAAACATTTTTAAATTAATAAATTACTTTTAGATACTGCAGCAGTGTCCTTCAGTTTTGCTGACAACTTGATTTTTTTTTTTTTAAATGTGTTCATAAAATAACCTCTTAGATTTGTAACGTAGAAAATAACGACAATGGAAATACCAAAGGATTCTATGGTATGATGCAGAAGAGAGCTCCCGAGCTTCGCGTGGTCTCCATGAGTGGTCCTCCCGAAAGCACGAAGCGTGGTCCACGTGGTGATGCGGGTCGTGGGGGTGTCCCCTCGGGAGGGCAGCCCGGGGCGCAGGCAGCAACGCTGCTCGCGGGCTGCGGCGCACGGAGGCGGCGCGCCGGCCCCGGCAGGGACGAACGCGGCGTTCGGGGTCAGCAGCAGCGAGCGGTCGGCGCGGCCGGCGGGACGGGCCCGCGGCTCCGGAGCGCTCCCGGCGGCAGCCCTACACTGCTGAAACCTGCTCGTCTTCTGCAAGGCAAGAAGAAAGCGTGAGTTAGTGACCGTGCTCGTGCCGCTGCCCCAAGCAGCCCGGCCCCGCGGCTACGGGAAGGGCACTGCTTCACCAAGAGCCTTCAGCACCTTCACAGCCAACCACAACACACTAAGTACGGCCCTTTTACAAGATATCCTCAGTCACCCGAGGCAGTATCTAATAAAGATTAGATTGAAACAGTCAAAATCCTCCAGGCGCCAGGCACTACACAGCATGCACACCCCAACAGCCCGTGGCTCGGGAGGAAAGCCAGCAAGGTGCTTTCGGACATGCAGTGATCTTTGCAGAGGAATTCCAGGTAAAATTAACCAGACACTTTAAAAACAGCACGGGTATATCTAAAAGTATATGGTTAAATTTAGCTTTGAAAAAATTGGATTATAGTGTTTGAAGCAATTACTTCTTTATTTTGTATCAGAAGCATTTAGCAACACAATTCAATTAATGCTGGGTAATTTTTAAGTTTTACCTTGAATTGCAATACTAAAATATATGTTAAGTGTTGTTTCAGTATTACAAATGCTGGGATAGGATCATTTCGATTGAGAAACTGTTCTAAGTCGTGCTCATTTTAAGACTGAAATCCAAGCAGGCAACCACAACATTCTACTAAAAAATTAGTTCATTAGCAAGGGGTACAGAGAGATCACATCAGTGCACAAGTGTTAAAAGCAAATCAGCAGATAAATAATTAAGTGGTAATTCTCCTAGCTTGAAGTTAGCATTGACACACAGTTAAGAGTGGTCTTTTTTGGAAAAATCACTGGCATTTTGGTCACATGAGATATTCTGCACTCGGCAGCATTGCCTGTTGCTTCAAACAAGGTCARGAAGAATTTAACAGGAAGAGACACTGTCAGGCCAAGGCGGGCGGAGAAGTCAGGTTTTATTAAAGGCATTTTTCACAAGARCAGACATTCATTTTGCTCAGTGCTTTTTAGATCCATGCTCCAAAACTGGCTGTTGAGGAATACTGTGGAGGAATAGCTTAGTGCCAGTGCAGGAGAACAGGAACGTGGACCAGAGCAAGCGTTGAACAAAATCCCACCGAATTTGAAATTTAGGTCGTCATCCCRAACAGCGGGACATAAATTAATGAGGATTAATGAGGCCAAAGAGACTGGAGCTTTTGGCACAGAGCTTATGGCCTGAGAGTGTGGCGCGAGCTGCGCCAGGGCGGGATTTCTGGCAGGGCAGCACGTCCGTGCCGTGCCGTGCCACGCGCGGGGCTCCCTCCGCTGCAGCGCCCGCCTGTCGCTGTCAGGCGTCCTCCCGACCCCCGTGCGCACCCCGGGATGTGCGGGTGTGCGCGCACAGCCCCACAGACACACACACAGACACACGTCCACCCCAGAGAGCGGCGCGGGAGAGCCCCCCGAGCGCCCGGGCGTGACAGCAACACCGCACAGAGCGGGTGACAGAGCGGCTCCCGCGACAACTACCGCGCCGGGCGTCGCACCTACCATCCTCTTCACTATCTGCGCCAGGCACATCTGCTAGCTGGGGGCTGGCCGGCTGCCGACTATGCCACGGAGGCATCTTCGAGGACATAGAGGCCACCGCGTCACTACCGAGAGGAGCTGCCGAGAGTCTAGAGAGGTCGCCGTGCAGCATCTTTGACCTCTGCACGGCCACACTATAGTCGGGAGGTTTGAGGTGCGGGTGGTGGGGCGATCCTTCCTTTATGTCCGCTAAAGAAATGCCCAGGTAGCCCGGAGGGGTGGGCGGTGGCTCCCTATACCTATCGTCCTTCTTAGGTGAGGTGACACAGTACACTGGGCACCAGAAACAAGCCATGGAGATGTTAAAAGGAAGAAAAAAAACAAAGAAAACAAAACGTTAAAAAATTCATGAAATGTTACAATGGCAAAACAGAAACTGATAACAAAAACGCAAATGCAGAAACACCGGTTATAACGACTTATAACGACAGCAGCAGATACTCCGGCTTTTCGTTTATGCTTTGGGCTTCTCTGGAGGGGTCAAGAGCAGCAAGAGAACCAGCAAACTCGTGAGGCAAATGCCAGTGAAGCAGACACGGAGCTGGAGATACAACGGGGGCCCTGGGCTAGCCGTGGAAGGGGCCCCTTGCCCACAGCAAGAGGGGCTGTTGTTGACTTGCGTGTCAACAGCAGCCGCTTCACCAGCGAGAGAGAGGTCTGTGGCTCAGCACGGTCATTATTATATGATATCGTATGTGTTTTGCACTACGTAATATGATATTAAACCATCTGCCCATCTGTGCTAYAGGGGAAAGAGCCTGCAGCCAAGGTCTTGCATTTTCTAACACTCAACAACGGCTTACAATACCCAGACTTGCAATACCCAGAAATTTTCTAAACCAGCATCCTAAATTTTAAGTTCCCTATTTATAAGTGAGGAATAAGTGTGAATAGTTTGGCAACACATGCCTTGGAAAGGCTCCATTACACCTTTTACAGTCATARAAGAGATTATAATCAATATTACTAATTTGCAATGTCCATTCCACAAAATCTTCTACATTTCTTTCCTATTCACCTGCAGGTCAGGTCACGTGGGCTATCAAAACTTAACTTTTTTTGTAAATCCCATTTCTCTCCCACTTACTCCCAATTTTAGGACTTATATGCATGTTAAATCAGGCTTTTCCCATGCAGGGTAATTTCAAAGCCAGGGTAATTTTAAAACTCTATTAGTTGAGTGAATTTACATTCATGCTGTGAGTGCATTTAAAACACTTTATGTTCATTACTTTTTTTAACAACTGCAGTAATTTCTGATCTTACAAGAATATGGAAGAATGAAAATAAAGCAGCATTTTCTTATTTTGTGTCCTGGACTTGAGAAATGCTGGGTGTAGGTCAAAGCAAGGAGAGTCATTCTGTACTTTATCTGAGACTTCTTGAGCTTATGGTAATAAACAAATTAAAGTTACAATAAACAAAAGCAAATTGATATACTCTGGGCTGATATATAACACTGATATATATTGATATAGCGCTGGGCCTCTATGGAGTAAGAGGAAGCTTTGCCTTCCCCAAAGGGATGGGCAAGGGCTGGTCCTCCCTCATCTTTGGTCCTTATGGTTTTGCAGAAGTGGTCCTTATTRTCCTTATGGTTTTGCAGTAATATCTGCAAGGGTGGATGCAGTTTTATGGAAAACTGTGACAGGTTTCCTAGAGGTAGCATCTAGTCTTCAGCACTAATGCCTAAAACTAAAGCAGCATTAAGGTACAACAGACAGCTACGTAACTCTATTGTAGGTGAAAGCTATGGAAAAACTTTCTTTAATGTCCAGTAACAACATCCTACAATTGCATCCTGCTCTTGGGAAGCTGAGGTTACACTAAGAAATACTGTGTGCTGCAGAAYGCAGAAATGCCCAAGAAACAATAAAGTCTCTGCATTTATTGATTCTGCCAAGTCCAYGCTCTCCCATTAGCACATGGGCAGTGGTTTTCCAGCTCTGTCCCAAGGGTTCCGGGCAGTAAAACTTGTCTCAGCCCATTTGGGGGACCCTTCCACACCAGCATTCCTTAAGCAAACGAGCTGAAGAGTCTCAATTTGTTTACAGTGTTAGGAATTCATGCTATAGACTGTGGTAACAAGTTGTTCCTGGAGAACAAGCAAATGGCAAAATAAAGCTAGGTTATCTTTGGCCTACTGTAGATGCCTAATTAATAGATYTGCATTTGCAAAGCCGAAGTCATATCCACCTATATCATCTGTGTTTAAACAGGATATATATGAGATCTCTGTTGAAACATGGCACTGAGCATTTCTTACCAATGCGCTATGACCATATAAGCAAAAAAAGCTATATGGTGCAGTATGAAAACAAAACTGAAACTAAGGGAAAAAGTTGTGAGAGAAGATAGAATATATTGAACGACATACCCTAAAATGGTTCAAGGGCTGATAGGCCATTTCAGAAAGGATACAAGGGCAAAAACAAGCTCAAGAAGGAGCTGCGAGCCAGCCTTCCTGTGCTCCTGTTCTGCTATATAGCCAAAGAGGAGCAAGGCAATCCAGAGACCCCCACTCTGTGTGTGATATTTAGGCATTTATCTTTGATAATATAAACCCCCTTTAGCAAACTGCTCAGTAATTAAATAGCATTTCAGCTGCACCACTGCCTTACAGTTTGGAGAGTTTTGCACTCTGTGTTTTGTCTTGTTCATAACCTGGTTCCTTCCGTTTGGGCAGTYTGGCAGCTGAATTCCCTAGGACGGTCAAAGTTGATCAGTAAAATTGTCTTTGAAAAGGCCTTTTACCAGTTTCTCTCCTTTCACGTGTAGCCAAACTGCACTGGTATAACTATATGGAAGTAGAAATACGGGAAAGCTGGGAAGGGAATCTGCACTGAGACATGCTGCAGCATGGAGAGGTGGGAATGCTCTGCACTGCTCCCTAATCCGGTTCTTCCCTTTGCAGTTCATGCCAGGTCTGTAGTACGCGGACGTGCAAAGGACTGATGCTCATTGCTCCTTGCCAGAGGAAACTCTGCAGTGAGGAGGGCTTCCAAAAAAATCCAACAAGCCCCCAAAAGTCGTACATGGTTCTCCTGCACACCCATAAAGTGACTGGGGAGCGTACTGCTCTTTTAATTTTCCTAATCCAAAAGAAGGCGGTTTAACAACCACAGTGGCTGAGGACTGTTCTGATTAAAACCACATGACAAAGCTGAATTTAACATGCAATCCAGTCCCCCGATCTGCTGATGTCATTTCTAAACAGCTTAATATCAAAATACAAACCAGATGCGGGAGCTTTCAGGAGCTGTCGCTTGGGCTTACCTATGAGGCCTTTTTCTGTACTTGAAGTAACAGTTTTGTAAGTTGTGTCGGTGCCTGCTTTAGAGTCCAAAACCTCCGTCTGCTCCGTGGCCGGCGTCTCCAGCCCCCTCCGCTTAATTGTCCCATAGTTTGTCTCATACGTGTCCGAGAGGGAGCTCGAGGAGGCCCAGCTCTGCCGGGACTGATCCGCTTCCAGGTTGGCTTTGGACTGCCTGTTATTTTTGGAATAGGGTTCAGAATATAAATAAGCCTCCTCAGARTAGCAATTTGTGGGGTCGACTTCAGCAATAGGTCCATCCAGCTGGGTGTGACGGTAGGAATTGAGGAGGTCCCAGCTCTTCTGGTTGGGGATGTTCTGGAAGTTGTCGTGGGAGCTGCTGGAGCACGATGTCCAGCTCCCGCGGCCGCTGTCCGCCGCCTCCACCAGGATGTGCTCGTGGGAGATCTCCTCGCTGCTCATGGACGACGTGAACGCCATCCCTCGGATGAGCGCGGGCCTGCTCAGCGACCAGCTACGGGGGAAAACAACAGGCATCAGAAAAAAGATCTCACTGGGTGCTGAAACAGCAGAGCTGTTCTCGGGGCCAGCTATTTGCATCAGAGACAAGCAGTCAGTGGTGTCAAACACTACGCAGCAAGGCCAAACACAGCAGCTCTGATGAGAAACCCGGTTGTTCCGCTCTGCAGCAGGGCCTGTCCCCAGAGGGACCAAGTCTGCAGCCRGCTCCGAGGGACCCGACTGCAGAGRCAGAAACGCTGCCCTGCAGGGGCAACTCTGCCAGTCTCGGCAGGACGGCGCCCCGGGAAGGCTCGAGGCCCGGCGGCAGGCACAGGCTCCGCAACACCACCAGGCTTGCTCTTTGCACTTACAAAACCCACAACATATATATTTGCATTGAGAAAAAAAGCATTTTTGGTTGCAGCTAGGAAAACTTGTTCAGGCAGAGAGAGGCAGGGTTTTATTTCAATGATACTTGGAAACACTGCACATCAGTAAGTGGAAAGATCTTGATCAGGAGAAATTTTGAAATCCTAAGGACAAAAATGCCTTTTTTTTTTTTTTAAAGAAATATATGCTAAAAGCTATTAATCACTATTAATATATAAATAGGAAAAAATAAAGCCAGGTTTAAATTGCTTTAGAATATAAACATATGATTGCTAGATGTTATTCTGAAGTCTCTTTCTGGTTGCATTAAAATGCATGCAAAGTGCATGCACTAAAATTCAACACCTCTGCTCCTCGGYTTACTGACACATTATGAGATCTAGAAACATTTCTTAAGTATGGGCAAATAACTTTTATTCTTCCTTTGCTTTTCCATTTTATGAATTCTAGCACAAAAACTCTTCTGAACCCACCAAAACTCACTGAAACTAGGGCCTAATAAAGCAGCCACTAGCTCTGAACAGTCTGCTTTTAAGTTACATGAAGATACTGAGTTCGGAATGCAGCCAGGCCCTTGGGGCAATGCACTGTCCTTCACGACCACGGCCGGCCTTCTGTGGGTCAAGTGTGACCACGCAGTGAAACAGACCCAAGAGCTGCACCTCGGGACCAGTCCTGGTGCTGCCGGGATGACAGCACCACTTCCAAACACACTCTCAGCAAGAGAAGGGCAGCTTCCAGTCTGCCTTAGCAACAATTAAGGACAAATACATTAATAAACAAAAGAAACCCCACTGAGGTATTTTAAGCGACCGGTATCGTGGAGCTCAGAGATAACTGGGAGCATCCTGTTCTTACTGTGCTGCCTCTCAGCACCACCTGGCAAGTCATTTGCTGAATATTACCCTAGCTTTTAACGCACTTGCAATCCCCTGCGTGTCCATCCGAACCCCAGTGACGTGAACAAGCTGTTTTCCATCTAAAAGACACAAGTTCCTTGGGAAAATAAGCTCATCCCATGCACTTCAGAGGAAGCAGTTTGCCGTGTCGGTCCCTGCTTTAGCGCTGCCGTTTAACACCTCCCTGCTGGCCCTTACCCCGGGCACGGCTGCGAGTAGTCGGCGAGCGGCTGCGGCTGCTCCTTGCGCTCGGGCCCCGCGGAGTCGCCGACCAGGAGGGCCTGGGCCAGGCCCCGCTCGTCCTGCAGCGCCGCCGACATGGAGTCCACCGAGCAGTTGCTCACGATGCTGGAGCGYGAGGAGATCTCGCTATGGCTCGAATCCGAGAAGTTATCCGACTTGGTGGAAGGTATGAGGGCATAGCCTGAGGGAAAGAGAGCGCGTTTAGTAAGGAGCCATTGTAGCAATCATCACGGTGGTGACGATTCTKCCAGAGAGGAACCTCATCCAAAATAACAAAACCAAAACCCTGCCATTCTTCAATAGATTGGTGTGCCTAGATTTTGATGAAACTAAAGATTTTAGCATCAGTCAACTCCTAATACCAATGATTTAAGAAGGCAATCAGGCAACACCCATAATCTCAGTGGATGTCCACCACAGTCCAAACCAACGCTACCAGGATCTGCAGCGGGGGGTTAAATTGCTCCAACCTTGCCAGATTCCCTGGGGTAAATTCCCACGGATCCTGGCAGCGCAGGAGGAGGTGCTGGCCGAGGGGAAGCGAGCTGCCAGGGTCCATATGGCCCGCTTCGTTTTTACTGCTTGTTCCAAAATCAACAAGTCGGGAAGCCAAGGCAGGAGGAACTTTGGCAGACGCTGGACTGCCCCCCAGCATTATTCCATGCAAAGAAAGCAGCTAAAGAGCCCACCAAAACACGTGAGCACTTCTTGTGCTTGTCTTGCCCACGAATTACTTCTTTCAAACACAAGCAGCAAGAAAGTCTCACACTTCCAATAGGGATTTCTATAGGCTCTGACGAGCTGCATCCCACCTAGATGTTTGCTGGCATTGCCACTTGAATTCAGGATGCAAAAGTAYCTGTTCCTAGGTGCACCTTTGATATGGGGAATATTGTACCAAGAACCTGCTTGAGCCTTTTATTTTGCTAAGCTTAGAGAAGCAGGGAAAGACCTGAACTGAATTCAGCTTGGCCAAGGGCATCTTTGGCACTTTGAGGGCACCCACCCTGCAAAGGCTGATGCTCCCTGGCAAACGCTCCCACATTGCAGACCAGTTYCACCACCCCAACACGATCACACATTGCTTGTGTTCCTCCCCATCCTCATTCTCATGCTGGTCCTACACTCCTTTGCACCCTAGAGAGAGTTTCGTGCTCTATTTTGGCCAGGTAAGAGGAAAATTCCTAATTATGCTACATACAGGATTATAATYCATATTCCTGCACCGCAAGGGCACAGAAAACAAATGGCAGCCTAGCAGGGAACTATTAAATTCAAGTGATCCCATCTGACCTGAGAGACATTAAATTGCCTTTTCAAGCTGTTCCTTTCTTGTCCTGGCAATAAACACTGTCTGATGGGATGTTGCAGGGTGATTAAACCCRAGCTCTCTTTGCTCTTTGAACAAAATAAGGCCTGAAAAATGGTTCTTAGCACAGAAACAATCCACTTAGTACGAGGAACTCCTGCCCTGTGTCCCTCCCAGGTCTTCCTGACCAGACCATGGTATTAATGATAGGGCAAGCTGGTTGATGACTGGGACTTGGCTGCCATTCCCTGCAGGACAGACCCTGCACGGGGCATTAGCTGGTTGTGTCACAGCCYGAGGCTCCCGACCCGCTTGTGTCTTAGGGTGATGGACTTGGACAAAAATCTCCTTAGGTCCCAAGGAAATTCTTCTACAAGGTGATGCCAGGCACAGACACACACTCCCTGACCTACTAACTGTGGGTTGTTCCTATCAGGCACACTGGGGGCAATAAACCTTGGATTCATTATTATTTTTTCCCTTGACATTTTTTTCTTTTTCCTTCAAGTTCCCACTGGATTTCTTTATACCAGTGAGATGCACTGCATCTCAGGAAAAAATAAATGCCTGGCCTCAGTGGGAGGTAACAGACGGCTATCTCTTGCATTATGTGCATAAACACGCAAAATTAGAACCCTTATTTGAAAGCAATAGCTGCTGCATTGATAGTAGAACAAGAGCTTGGAATTAATAAAGCTTATTTGTCCTTCTTTACCGGAGATACTAATACCTAATGGATGCACAGTCTTCAGATAAGCATTCTTTTCTCCTAAATTTCTGCCAATCACTCAACTTTTCACTTCATTTCTATCTACATGTACTTTTGAGCTGGACTGTGATATATTTACTTCAATATTAGAAGAAAATATGAAACAACCAGGCTCTGTAAGAACAATTTTAGTGATAATCTTAAATGAGTTAAAAAACTGATGCCAGTTTTGCATAGATCATAAAACATGGCATCTGGAGCTAGGCATCCATGCCACTGAGCATATAGCAATTTGAGAGACTTCACTGGTTTTTTTAGCTTGATTATGGCCATAAGATTTTTGACATCCAGAAGCGTTAAAAATTACAATTTCTTATCTAACTAAAGACAACCSTTACTGACAACCCTTAATTAAAAATCTTATTCCTTATACATTCTTAAATACTCCCTCTTTTGTGTAACAGACTCCTAAAAATTAAAACAATTGTACCACAATAAAAAAAAGCTCTCATAGTGACAGGATCTTTTGAGATAATCTTCATCAACAACCTCAAAGACTTTGAGATCAGTCAAAAGATTGATCTTTGCTAAAGAGATTAGCAGTATCTGAAAACTGGACTTATTAAATCATGGCAAAGGTATATAAAGAGATTAAATGTTAATCTTAGCTTGGCTGAAGGGCAGGATAGACATGGCCAATAAAGTGCCAACATGTTCACGAAACCCTCCCATGCTGGCAATGAGCATTTGATTTGCATCGCCCTGCAAATTCTTTGGATGAGTAAAAATAGCACCCTCGTTAAGGCACCCAAAAGGATGCTGGAAGTTACTGAGGGAGCATCCTAAGGTTTTCATCATTTGCAAAGCACTGAGGGCCAGAAGGTTTGCTGTACCTATTCCTTCATTTTCTGATATTGACATTACAAGCATTTTCCTTGCTGCACTGTAAGGGCGATTTATTATGACCAACGCAAATATCTCCTACTCTTGAAAACACGAATGGAAGGGAGGTACATTAAACAGCTTAAAACATATATTAACGAATCTGTATGTAAACGCATAGCAGCAATATAACTTAGATTATACTGGTCTATCCAGTACAAAATGGGTATCAGTCTTTCTTCTAAAAATCAAATAGTCTTCCTCCTTCTTCTAATCCTCCTCTGCAGATAGTGAAATGCCAGCAGGCTGCTGTTGCCATAGATACTTGCTGTACTCAGAGCATCACTGTCTATGTCCTCTTGCTTTTCACTCCTCTCTGAGGCTCGAGGGTGCTCTGCTTCCCTTTTTGCTGCAAAGGCTGTTCTTTCCCTGGAGAAGCTTCTTTCCCTAAGTCTTCCAAAGAGGGTTCCTTTCCTTCTCCTGTGCTCAAGCTCAAGCTCTGCCTTCTCGCTCGCCTCCTTGCTTCCTCCCTTTTCACACACGTCAGCACTGTCTCTTGCCTTGACAATCATCTCCTGAATTTTCTTTTGCAAATAAGCCCCACCTATTCCGTAGCTGCGCTGTCCGCTGTTCTTGTTGCTGGCTTCACTGGCAAGGGACGAGGACGACCCRGACAGATTCAGCTGACTGCAGTTGTCAGCCCTCTGGATGTTTCCAACTGCAATAAAGTGCAGATCTTGATAAATACCACAAGAAAACTAAGAGGAAAAACAGCAAGTGGATGTAAAAACTTTTTTCTTCACTCAGAATCGCATATAGGTTTAGTAAAATGTGTTCATGCCTGAAATTATGTATTCCAGCTATCTGTGAAGCACCTAATTTTAGGTTAATGAGTTGTTAGAACTATGCAACAACAGGATAGTGATTACCTTAATGAAATTAGGTCAGTGCTAAAATACACTAAAAGCAGCAAGTTGAATTAATGAAATAGCCCACAAAGAAATAAAATAGTTTTCTCAGAACCAGATGAAAGTCAACAAAAACCCTGTTTGTATAAATAAATAAGATCCAAGAGCAACAATTCTCCAAAAGCTCAGTGGATAGTTTCAGCAATCTGAGGGTTTTTTTTKTTTTGTTTTTTTTTTWWAAATACATATGCCGTGGCTAAGTAAAATAAGTGACATTCTCCTGAAGGAAAGAGCACCTTGCGAGGGCAGCGGTGGGTTCCCGTGGGCCCKGACAAGCCTGGTCTGGCCGGGCAAGGTGAGCGATGCAGCCAGGTGCCATGCCGTGCAGTGCCAGCCCGGGGCACGGGGGAGGCAGAGCCACCTTACACTGTTCAGCAGGGAGCACGCGGGCTGCCTGCAAGGCATTGCAAAGGAATTCCCATCCGAGCTCGGCTAACGATGAGATGATGCTGGTTTGTCAAGATGAACGTATCAAAAATAAAGGGATTCTCAGGGCATCATGATAGACAGGGGCGTATACAGAGCCCTGTACGCAAGAACAAGAAGTATGAACAGTAGCTGCAGGGTTTGGAGGGATGCATTATTTCTGTACCTATCCAAACTGCTCTGTAGAACGCACAGTATTCACAGAACTCACAATTACTCTTCTTCCTACAGGACAGGTACTTTGAAGGCTAGAGAACATAAATACATTGGAAAACCACATCTATCAGCAAGTCATAGAAAGACATGATGCTTCTTGATATGAAGGCTCCAAAGTGTTATTTCTTAGGGTACATTTAATTGCAACAAACATTTCKGCCTCTGCATAGCCTGCTTTTGGCACAGCCCATGGGCAGGGSTCTGCGGCACACGCACCTTTGCGGGGAGAGCCCTGCGGAGAAGCCGGCGGGCTGGAGTGCAAAGAAGATGCCATAGACAGAGTGTCATCTGTTTGCTTCTTGGTACTCACTTCCTCCGACAAACTTAGTGACTTCTGTGGGGAGCCTGTGCCTGCAGAAACAACAGAATCATTTACTGAACATTCTTCTTTTGGCTAAGCACCCGYTGACACTATGTTGTTCCGTGATCTCTGAAATGTGTTGAAACATCCAGGTCATAACTGAAACCTTTACAACGGAAAAACTGATCAGTGTTTTGGTAAAAAGGCTAAAAACTGTATGAAGTGTGAGGTTTGGAGGAAATCCCCGCCCATGAAACTGCTGGGGAAGTGCTAAAAAAAGCTAGTTACATCATAGCAAATAAAACCTCAAGAGAAGAACATCTTCTGAATCCAGAGTGGTCAGACCGGTTTTTAAGGGCATTACATAACACGTAACACAAGCAGCAATGCATTGTACTTAGCAAAGCTGCTAATCCATTATTGCTTCTCACTATTGCTCCACGTTGCATGTGCCTGGTGAAGAATTCATCTGAGTTCCTGATAAGGAGGTTAGATTAATACTTAAAACATATGAAAGAACAGATAGCTCTCAACAGGAGCATCAAAAATAAAACTCCTGGCACATATCAAGTTGCAGAGACTTTTGACAGGAGATTTGAGCTAAATCACAAGACTTTCAGCTGCAAACACAACGGATATGCTGCTCCATTTTCTGAAACTATAGAGGATATTGATGCTTGATGTATCACAGAATCATTTCATATCATTTAAGTGCAATTAACCTTATAGCATTTAAGATTCCTGTGGCTTTCAAACAATATAGCAGCTGTGCAAATAGGTCAAAAGAATTTTAATGCAAAATACTGTTTTGCAACTGATAAATTTAGGGAAAAGTGGAAGCAGCAAATAACATTTGCACATATGCTGCTGCAATTTGACAATCATGTTATTATATTGATACTAAAGCTTAAAACACTAGATGACTGAAATTTGTTTGAACTATTTCATTATTATATACTGGAGTTTATTTGGGCATGAAAATATATAAGCACTATTAATCTGCTCTGTTTGTGCAAGATCTATTTAGAAAGCAGCAATACAGAGCAAAGGCTTAAGTGCGTCTGCCCTGTTCCAAACGTGGGTAACGGAGCCCCTGCAGCTAGACCATCCAGGACAAGTGAAACACTTGGACACTTTCCAGGTGTCCGCCAGAAACAACCACTGCCACAGCAAGTGACAGGTTACGATTAAGCATTTACAGACAGCTTTCTGCAATTAACCCCAGGTATTAAATACTTAGCTGTGCAAACTCCAGGGCAAATTACTCTTGAAACACACAGCATGCGATTCCCCTATTTTTAAGAAGGTCCAAGAAGCCTTAAACAGTGAAGCTAACTGTGAGGCCTGCAAAAGAGCATCTCCAATAAGCCCCAGGGCTCCTCTGCCTAATTTATTAGGCTCTCCGTGGCCGAGCTGCAGATACTCACTGAACGTGACGTGCTCCTTCGTCAGTCCCTTTTTGCGGCTGGGGTATAAATTCACGGACGGAACCTGCAGCACTTGGCTCATTCTGTTTTGCTGATGCTGATGGGCTTTAGTGCTTTGGCCAATTGATCGCATCGGTACTGGAGACATTTCTGAGGATTTTGCCCCTCTTCTCTCRCTTAAATTCTTTGTCACTGTTAAGAAAAAATATATAAATATCAATACAAGTTACAGCMGAATTACTATCATTCTAAAGCACAATCCATCCAGACAGCAGACAAAMCATTCAAAACGTCTCCTATTCCAGGCATTTCTATCTTGTTTTGTTGAAGAAATCACCTGATTTATTTCCACCACAATTTACTTCCATACTTTGCATCCTATGGACAAACACCTAAAGACGAAACAGGATCTCTTTGAGAAACATGGAATACCACATAAGGGAAGAGAGATGCTTGCTTTGCAGCTGGCAAGCCTTTCACTAGATGGCACAATTGACTTGCAGCAGGACCCTTCTGAATTTCTGCCTCACTTACAGAGCAATTAATAAACTGTTTGTAGAGCTGAGGCCATCCAACTTCTCCTAAAATTATTGCGGAAATACCTGGATTCCTGAATATCTGTTGCTTGGTCTTCAAGCAAAATTAGGATAATCTTGGTACTGAGATAAGAAGCTCCTACTTCCAGCAAACCCAGAGCTCTCACTTCAGCTAAGCTGATCAATCACATCAGTTACACGCTCCATGCTTCTAAAAGCAAAGTCTTGAAAAAAAAAAATTTAACATTATACCATATTAAAAAAAAAATAATAATATGAAATTCACAGTCTTAAAATTTTATCTTCAAATTGTCACCTCCTCCTTGGCCTTTTATTTCATGTCCTTAATGGATAAAAATGCTCTTTGAGAAAAGGAATAATGAAGAAAATGTAGCATGCTGCATTTGGACACGAGAAAAGCAAGAAATGCTATTTTCCTAGCAAGAYTATTACTTCTCTCTTTTGAAACAGTCCTAACTAACTTTCAAACACTTCAAAATTTCTCATTATAAAAATCATATGCAACTGCATTTTTTTATTTTTAAGTAGGAATTTACTGAACTGTTCGAGACAGAAGACACAGCTCATGGGATGGTGTTTAGGCAGACAGCTTTACAGGAGCTCAATTTATGAAAAAGTGTCCTGTTGCAGCCCTCAATTTTTGGCTGCCAAGCGACATCAATCCCATCTGTCAGAGCTGGCCTGACTTTCTCCTTCTCATCCRTCTTTTATTCTAAGCTGAACTCCACTTTCTATATTGATTTTGTCTCTTTTCATTTTCTTGCTGTTCATATGGTAAACGTTACTTTTATCCTTCCTAATTCCGTACAAGGACAGAGGGGCAAGAATAGATCTAATGTACTATTGAATTTCCTTGCAGACTGATGAAAAGACACACAGTTTAAGAACTAAAGGTCAAAAAAAAGAAAAAATCCCAACTCTCAGTCCAAAGTTTTGTGAGCTCAGTCAAGATCAGAGGAGTAATGCTGGCCTACTGAAACTGTATTACTTAGTCTGTTAGTACATGAATTGACAAATAAGCTTCTTTTTAACGTAATTTGTGCTGGAGAAGAGGAAGACCTTAATTAAATACATATTTCAAGGGAAGGACTTTCATGAAGTATGTAGATCAGGCCACCCTAAGAGCCCGCTGTACTCACAAGTGCTATATGCAGGCTCACACTGAAGCGACAGGATTTGGATCTTTTCCTCATCCGTTTCTACATTGAGGTTGGACAAGTACTGCTTCACCTTCCTGGCCATCTGGGCATCCTCGTAGAGCTTCTTGGCGTTGAGGAGCGAGCTGCGTCGGGCCCGTTTCTTGTGGGCACCTCCCTGGACGTCGAGCATGTTGGAGTTTGTACTGCCCTGGCTCAGGGACCTATAAAAGAAAAGAGCAGATAAGTTGATTTTCGGTTCTCATCAGCAATGAGGAGCACAAGTAGCATATGCTGTAGCAGATTAATACCAAAACTCTTCAGTTAGGGCTAGTACATGCTGATGCAAATGAGTTAAGAAGATGAACAGCATTAAAACAAGATTTGTTTTAAAATATTCTGGTAAAACTGATAGCAGTATTTTGAGTCAAGGCCAAGAATTGCTCATGAAAGTGTAGAAGTAGCAAGAACGAGGCACAGAGCTACGTAACTGCCCCCATCTAGCTCTGCTAATGAACGTTCATCTCCCTGTGCAAACCCACACTATTATGCCCACTGCAGACTGCAATTGCAGACCTGTTCGCTCACTTTGGGCCTCTCAGTTTAAGCAATTTGTGACCCACCACGTGGGTCAGAGCAGMACTTCTTGCGGTTCCACTGACCACAGAAGAGAGCAACCAGCATCACCCTCTTGGCACATTGAACTTCTCCTAACAGTCAAGCAAGAGAAAAGCCTATCTTACATATGCAAAGTGTTATTATGCACTTAATTCCTTTCTCCAGTTAACTAAAAACATGTACAAGAGATTAATTGCTCATGAAGCATCCCAAACACAGGTCATGGAGACAGTGACAACGTATGTTACRTATGTTCAGATTTGAACAGGCTTGTACCCATGAAAGAACACGACCAACACTTCTGAATGCTCTCATTTTACGCTGCCAGCTCTATTGCAACTGAACCAAAACCAGGTAAATCAATTTGTTTTACTTATATTAATTGCTATGCAGCAGTCATTTTTATTTTTCCTCATTTTAGTCCTCAGTGCCCAAAGGGCTGGTCTTGATATAGCTCAAATATACCCATCTCTTCCATTTTGACTGTCAAGTCACGACAGATGTACTGCTTCTAACCCATATTTATTTGTTTGATAAATTAAATTTGTAAGTAAAATCTGATGGAAAAGAATCAGGAAAACTATTATTTCAAGCTTTTTGTAAGCATTCAAAGGAATCAGTTTTAAGAAGCTAAATTCTGCATAAAAATATTTATCAATGTCAAGTATTAGAACTAAAGAGTGGAAAAGAGCTACCTGACATATTTACAAAGCTTAAATAAAGTCAAAAAAAGGAAAAAAGGAAAGACACTTAGTGCAGAATTGCATAGCTTAAAAATAAACACGAATGCTGTTACAGGTAAAGAGTAGCACATGGCGGTATGGACAGCTCTCGAACAGGAGGGTCCTTGTATGTGCTATGGACAAGCACAACGCTAATATCTAGTTTATAAGGGAACAGGGTATTGCTCTGGACTGACACTGCCCACACACTGAGCTGGGCTGCCTTTCACCACACGTGCACAGCACCCAAACAAGCTGAGTCTGGAAGTGCAAAGGTGGCTGGGCTGTCATTGGGCAAAACCCCAAATACACATTAAATATGTGTATTAAATAGGCAATATGTGTATTAAATACACAAAAACATATTAAATATGGCTTCACTGTCAGCTAATCACTGCCATTGCAAAGTATTTTCGTGAGCAGCTGCATTAGCCCATCCTCTCGCGCTCATTTGTGGTCATTCTGGTCCTCAGCTCTTGTGCAATTAAAATCCCAGGAAATTGCTGAGGAGTTTGGTGTACGCATCCTGGCTTAAACTTTTCAGACACACATCGGAAAGGAAATTATTTGTTTCCAGAAATGGTCTGTCTTCCAATAAAACAGTTTATTTTAATGAAGCCAAAATGTAAGCAACTTATCTAACACAGAAAAGCAACTCAAAAATCTGTACAGCTGCAGTATGAAGTTGACTGAAACCACTTACTCCTGTTTTTCAAAAAAATATGTATTGCAGGGTTAATAAAATGCATGCTGTATTTCAGGTGCATGCACTAAAAAGGAGGATGCAGTATGTTAAGAGTTGCATAATCTTTATTTATCTTAGTTGCATTCATCTCTACACTTACCCCAAACTTCTCCACCTCTTCTTCCTGTAAGCAAGAGCCATATACATTGAAGCATGTATTTGAACAGAAAAGCACAGGAAAAAATAAAACAGTTGAGAGTCAGGAAGAAAGATGTAGACAGGAAAGAACAGAAAAGAAAATTTTCTATACAGCAAAATTCTTCTCAAACAACAACACGGTGCTTTAATGGAATGCAAGGGCAGGACTCGCTACAGAACTTGGACATGGAGAAAATCTATCAGTTTTTTTTTTTCCTTCATTTCTCAAGTTCAACCTATACATTTACAAACCAAAACAATTTTTAATTTTCTTGTTARTTATTTTGCATAAGTCAGATTTGACTTGGCAGAGTGAAAGTTTAACTTCTTCATATTGCAGAAGATATAATTAAAGTAATTTATTCTATGCATTAAGTCACAGAACATATCTGAGAAATCATCATCAGTATTCAAGTTTATGATCTTTTTTTCCCCTCTTGATTGCTTGCTGGAAAACAAGCCGTTTGCTAAAAATACACTGAAAAGCTAGATGCCCTATATTAATTAGTAATGAACTTGCTAGCAAGGCTCATGTTGCCACTAAAACCTCTTTTCTTGTTCATTTTTAGTCTTCTTCAAAAAAGATTTTATTGGTAGCTTGTCACACACAAACTGATAGATCAAACACCAGAGGCAATGAAAATGAATATAAATGATGTGAAAACACAGAATGATTTTCTTTTAATCTTTGGCACTATTGCTAATATTAGCTAAGTATTTTACGTCAGCACGTACGCTTCAGGCCATTAAAATGTGTGCTGTAATTCTGAAAAACATACTAAAGGTAAGCTATTTATTCAGCTTTCAGTTCCTTTAATGACTGGAGCTCATTGGGTCTATAACGGTAAAGGGTATCTGGGAGATGTATTTACAGAAAGATTTCATCTGATAATGCCACCATTTCTGTAAAGCAGTTAGGACTTAACTAACTTACTCGAATTATCAAATAATTAGCTTTATCTTTTTATATTAAACAGGGAATTTGCCAGGTCAAATACAACAGTATCTCACTTTGAAAGCTGCGRATGGGCTTTACAGGAGGAGCAGGGCTCTGTCATTTCTGACTGGGGCTTTGCGGTGACGCAGAGCAGGACAGAGGCCAAGGCCTCCGGCACCAGCTGCCCATTGCAGGGGGCACAGAGGCTGCCCGGGGGCTCGTGCCGAGCTCGCCCCGACTGCACCAACCTGCCACGGGGATCTAGGGGCTCCGGCCTCGGCACACACGGTGCAGGAGCCCGTGCTCGTATTGCAGCCGCAGCCCCSCGGGCCCACAAAGCCGCTGCACTGAGTTGTGCTGGACACGAAGCAAGATAAAAACAAAAATATTCTTGTGACTCTCTTTCGTGTTGCCAGAGATTGCTTTAATAGCAACACTCCTGATTGATACATGGGTGGTTTAAAGATCTTTAYGTATGATGTCCCTCTAGCCCTTACATCTCTCCTGAAACTCTGACACTGMTGTTTTATTTAGCAAAAATACAAAGTGTTAAAGCTAAAGCCTGTTTTCCTTTGCTTTTTAAACCAGCAAATTGSTTTAGTGGTCATTAAAAGCAAATTTTAGAAGCACTGACGGTATTTCTGTAATTTGATAACGACTTCCATTCTGCTGCTCAACATTAACACTAGATCACACGGTGAAATACTGATGTGTTTACGCACACACACACGGGCAGGTCGCCACCCACGAGAGCCCCCGTGGCTGCCGGGGCTCTGCCCTCGCGCACCTTTGCCTGAACATCACGGCCGGGTCCATGTTCGCCGAGGTCATCCTCACCACCTGGCGGATCTCCTTGGCGATCATCCGCAGCTTCTCAAAGTTCACCAGGCCATCCACCTTGGAATCGTTTCCTGCAGAATTTAAACATGTACCAAAAAGAAATAAGAAAAAAACATTTTTTTTTTTTTAACTAATGTTACTAGTCCCCCACAATAGCTTCCCTGCTACTCACTGACACTCCCAAGGCTGTTTTAATTAAAACAGGAGTAAATGAGCAAATGGCATCATGACAAAATACAGATACCAGCCGGGCCCACTCACCTCTACAGCTTTCCCCTGCTCATCTAGCAAGGGGAAGAAGTAAGGGAATTCTGCCCAAATTCATTGCCATGGATTTTAAGGATAAATATAGAACTGGTATCAATAGCAGTCATAATCTGAAGTTAGTTCAAGGCTTTGAAATATCATAGCCAAGAATTTGTCATACTTAGAAAAACATAACTTTAACCAATTGTGAGCATGACTTTGTGTAAAAGAAAAAAAAAAATCAAGCTTTTTTTTTAAAAAGAAAATGCTGAAAGCAGGAGTAGGAGGTGTTAGATCATTGTAGCTCTCTGAAAGCCACAACATAGAACTAAGCTTAGAAACACTGTGGCTTCAAGATTTTGCAACAGAAATGTATTTGAAGCAGTCTAAGCTCTAGTTTGCGCACTCACTTTTCTACCATCCATATCTTTGATGGAATTTAAACACTGCTTGTAAATAATTTAAAATATGCACCTTTTTAAAAATTTTTATTTTTGTCTAGGATCAGTCTCTTCTGTTACACATTCAGGATTATCTTTCTTTTTACTCCTACAAAAGACATAGCAAACGCACCACCCTGGTGGCAGCTTCCCTTTAGTCACTTGCTGGATCACAGAGTGCTAAAGCAAGGCCCTAAACAGACTCAGTGCTTGGTTTATTATTTCTCCGTGCTCGACATTACCTTCGTGTAGAAATGTAATATCCTTCTTGACAACAGGGAAGAGGGGAATAATTGGAGGCTGCATGCTCTGACTGCTGAGGATGTTGCGGTATTTTGCCATGTTTCTAGATGGATCAAAAAGATCTTGAAGGTCTCTGAGGTGCTTTTCATACTTGCTTGGTAGCTTTTCCCACGTACCCCTGAGACGTGCTACTGGTGCTAGATTTAACCCGCTGCAAAACAGATATATTTCATTAGTAGCTGTTGAAGGGATCCCTGCATTTCAGAAAGCGGGGAAGAGTTAWTTAGTGTTTTTAAAGATTAAAAATAGTTTTCACAAGGTTAAGCTCAAGGCTAGGGCAATGCCAGACTGCAAGCAAGCTCATCACGATACACCACTCTGCCCACTCTCATGAGCAAGCAGAAACGAGAGCCTAGAGAGCAGGGCTGCTTCCCAGCTCAAACTGCAAGTTAACCTGCCAGTGCCATCTGCCTGCAGCACAGTGCTGCTGCCCACCTAACTTTTGTCCCAGTTCATTCCCATAAAAATCTATACCAAGCTAAGGAGAAAAGCAATGAAAAATTAATGAGTTAATTTATATAATTAGAGCAGCAAGTGAGAAGAGTAAACAGTAGATCACAAACAGAAGTGAAAAGACTTAAGAGCAAACATAGTATTTGTAAACAAGTATCGGCAGACTGAAAATTAAAGTAATAGATATGCCAAAAATTTATTATTGTATCATCATTCTCATTAAGACACTCAAAATGTAAAAATATACCTAGATTTARCTGGATATAAATTAGAAATCTAACTGAATATATCCAGCCTCCCTATCATAATTTTTCACCGAGTCAGCTCGGTGAGGTTTGCAAGGATTGTAAAGTTTCTGTAGCTGCAAAGGGCATTCTACCCTGCAGCATGTGCTAATAAAAGCAAGGTCAGATCTGCTTCCCGAAAATCTTCCTGGATTCACAATGGCTAACACACACTTTCAGGTTGATTTTGCATGGCTGTTTACAATTGCCTTTCTTACAGTTAAGGAAAACTGGCTTTCTTTGAGCATCTCTGGGAAGACCAATGAGCTATTTTGTACAAAGGGCAGAAAAACAAAAKTATCGGGAAATACTTCACCTGATAACCGCAAACATGGAATTGAAATTCTTGCATTCTCGACAGTGGAGGGCAATTTTAATGAAATGCTTAATAATCTTCATTCTCTTGAGTTGGTTGGGCTCTGCTAAAATTTCCATGGCAACCCAGAAGGTCTCTTGATTTATGACATCCTCAAACTGTTTTAGGCGAGCGTTTCCTGTTTTGGAGTCCAGCTTATAAAGGTCATCAATGTACTCCGTGGGCTCAATATTCCGAAACAGTTCAAAGTCCCTCATGGAAAGCTGCGTGGCAACCTCAATGGTGCTGAGCTGCAGGAGGGAAATTTGGCTCTCTCTCAGCAACTCCTGAGCATCCTCATCSGAGCAGAGCGTCTCCGTCTCCATGTTGTTTTTCAGGTAATACCTAAAGATCAATTGCATCRTAACAAGACATTAGGGACAGAGTTCTGAGGGCTGCAGAGCACACCCACATTTAATGACACCAGGGAACTTGGTTGCTTTTGGCACCATCAAGGTTCATACACAAGAGCTCTTCTGGGTGACAACATGGAGCGAGGGGCAACAACAGACATAAGAACAGACAGCATAACCCTGTACTTTAGCATAAAATGCCATCGCTATCTAAGGAAAAACACTTTTCCATCATTTCAAAGCCATTTTGATCTTTTCTGCCTCTCTGTTAATACTATTTTCTATTCAGTACTCTAACACGCAGTAGCTTTCACCTTCAGAGAAAGGTCAGTTACTTATCCTTTTGTTACTTCAGCAGTGAAAGACCATTTTAAGCATGCATTAGCTTTGAGAAATGTTTGAAATCTGTCGTTAATGTATTTCTCCGTTTCTCATATAAATTTAGTGTGGCATATTAATATATATATGAAATACACAATATTCAGCAAATGAAAAGGTATCTGGAAAATTCATTTTCATGGTCTAAAGCAGATCACTTAAATACAGCAAAGTCTATTCCTCTCAAATTCTCTTTGTTGCCTAGAAAAGAGAACTAAAGAATTTTTTACTTAATAAGCCCTTCCAGCATGTATCAGGTCATCAGATAAAATGGAAGCACTTCAGTTTTCAGAAAACATTTGTAGCAGCTCACATAAAAAGAAAAGAATTTATCTCAGGTTAGTATCAGTTCACTACAATACTGTATCACAGAGAAAGAAATTACTTGTATCTTTTAATCACAAAGTACATATGGAAACTGTCAGAAAAAAAATATTTCCAAGAGCAAGCTACTACATACATTATGCTGATCTGCTGAATTTCATTGTCATTAAGTGAGCTTGGGGTAGGTTTGGGGAAGTTTATTTTACAGTGGAAGGGAAATAGAAAAGAGTGAGAAATGAATCACTGGATTTATTTGCCTATTTTTCTAACAGCCAGTTGTCCTCGCTCCCTCTCCGGAGCTGTGTGTAACCCTGGAATTCCCAGCAAATGCATCTGTCAGGAAACTCCCATTTGTGTTCCCAGGGAGGAATGCAGCTATTTAAGAGCCTCCCACAAACGCACTGTAAGGATTGCTGTGCTCTGGGAAGGCTCCCTTGCTAATTCGTGGCTCAATAGATGGATGTTTTCACAGCTACAGGCATTTAGGAGAAGTCAGGTGTTGCTCCAGCCCCTTCAGCCAGCCTCCAGAAGCATATCCAAGYGTTTTGCTCCTATCTTAATTTAGAAGGAATCGCTCCCCCATGCTTATGTTTCAATCCTAAAAGGCCGAGTCAAATAAATGCAAAACGCGCTTAAAATCAGGGTGCATTTACCGCCCGTTGAGCTGAATCCTGTCTGCAAGCTTGGAGAACTGGTCGGGAAGCCTCCGTTGCTTGATGACCCCCTCGGGGCTCACGGAGACCTCGCAGAGCGAGTAGGTGTCCGGGGCTCCCGTCAGGTTGAACTCGTGCACCGCGTGGCTCACCACCTCCTTGGCTGTAGTGTCCTTGCTGATGATAATGTAGCAGCTCTGCTGGTCCGCTTTGAAAACTCGGATTACTTGATCCGGAATATCTAAAACAACAGACGAATGTCTTTAAAGTACAAAGTTGCTTTTCCCTGAAAACGCACAAGGTCATTTACTGCATTGCCTGACAGCCAGAAAACAAAAACCAGCAAGCAAGACAAAAAAAAAAAAAAAAAAAAAAAACCATGCTGGACTTGATAAACGCCTATAAATATTCATTAAAATACCCAGTCTTTTCCCTCGGCTGCAAATGAAACAAGATTCTTTTCTTCTCTCCGTGCTTTCACACAGAGCTCACCTGCGTATTACACCATGGCCGTGATGAAAGCAAAGGCATTCATGTTACAGGCATGTCACCAGGACACCATCACATGATTATTCCGCACATTTTTGGCGCCTCTCGGAATTTTTGGAAGCAYGTTTGCCTGCTGAGGGATCCGAGGGGCCAGGCCGCTCCTCCGTGTCCCCGCGTGGTGGCACTGCGTGGTCTGCCCTGCACCAACCCACCTGCCATCCCCACCACCGGCCTCCCTAACCCAAGGGGCCGAGMTGCTGCCAGCACACAGCTCTTGCTAGAGTGCTCATTTATAACGCATTTCATGTAGAAAAATACGGATTTACTCAGAAAACAGCTTTATCTGAGGCAGATTAGAGCAGATAATATAAATATATTATCTCATGCATCAAACGTGTTTACTTTACGGCTTGATGCTTGCGATAATTCACTTTGTTCCTATTATATAATGCTCGACTTTCAAAGCGACGTTGACTGGAAAAAAAACAAGGTCAAAAGCACCCTGTTAATTAAATTCAAGGGAACGCAGTGGATTTTCTTTGTTTGTTTATCCCCCCTCCTTGATGCCTGAAGACCAAGCCCGGGCAGGCCGGGAAGGCCACATAGAGGAGCGATGTTGGACGGCARCTCTCATGGAGCCTCCATCCTAACAGCCCCAGAGCCTAAAGCTCCTCCAAATCCTGTCTCCGAGGCCAATGTGCCCTTCATTCCTGCATCAGAGCTGCCCACTTCCATCTCCAAGGCCTCGCTGGGATAACAGCCCCTCCTGCTGTTACTAGATGGAGCTTGAATATCGGTGATGAGAAGCACCACATCCATGCGTGGAGGAACAGAGCTTCCMTTCCAGGCTGCCCACAGACTGTGCAGGACACATGGAGCCTTGGGGACAGGACAGCAAGGTCCCCATCTTCCCCAGGTGGAGCCAGCCCTGCTGCTAGACCAGCTCCCCGCTCGTCTGCACACCAGGGTGCCTGTACTGGCAAAAATACTACYGGGTGCGATTCAAATGTATGTGAAATGTCGCTTCGCAAACAAAATTTACTGCAACTTCTGAGTGACAGATGATAGAAAATGTTACCAGTACACAACTGCATTTATGGTATTTCTGTTTTAAGCATGTAAATATGAATAAAAATTACTTCCCTAGTCATCATTTGGTGTGTGGCTGCAAAGCCGAGGTGGACATTTCCAGRCAGCATGCACAAAATTTAAGTTACGCACAGTCCAACAGAAGAGCAAACTAAACCTCCAACTCTTGCCATCAAAAACATCAGTTTCTATAAATGGGATATAAGTAATTTCATTCCCTTGAAGGGAGCTGAGTACTAAAGTAACTTTCCAAAGAATATTCAGCACGTCAACAGCCTGGACCTCAGTGCAGCACTGTCATGAGATCAGAGCAGCCACAAGGAAGCCCACGGATGTATTTTAAGGGAATGTTTACAGGGCACTCACTTTGTAATGCCAAACAGTAACAACTGTGTCAATAAAGTGTACAAAAATGTGTTAGGTTTAACAGGCAAGACATGCAATATTAAGGTTTCCAAGATGCTATACATCAAGATACTTACAGTAAAACCCAACAGCTGCAGGCAGGGGGAAAAAAAAAAAAGGAAAAAATTGGTGTCAACACTAAATCCAGATTTAGGTATTTATAAAACTTAACAAGAGTATGCAATACACTGTCAAAAATTTTTGACATGCCAAATATGCCAAAAAGATGCATATTTGTTACAGTGAACTTAATAGAGTAGAGGTAAAAAAGACTAATTATTCATAGCTCAAAATTATGCAGCAAACTGCAGAAATTTTCAGGGAAGATTCTTAGAGACCATGTGTGTAGCTCTCATACAAACAACAAGAAAACATATTTGCAGCAAAAAAAGGAATTCATTTGTCATGAATATTTATGAATCAAACAGGATATATTTGTGCACATCCCTTTTTGGGGAAAATATGCAAGTTTACATAAGGRTAAGTCTTAGCCACAAGGCAGTTTACAGAATATATAATTATGCACACAACTTGCAACAGAGAAACATGATTCTGACTTGACATGTTTACAGGCAGCTGCATATAACTAATACCTCCTGCAGCCACTCCATTAATGTTCTTCCTACAGTAGCAGCAATGGAAAAACAAGACCATAAATCTAAAAAGTTATTTCTTTACAGAAATACAACGAAGAAGCCTAATGCTTGTAATACAGGCGGCGTTAACGTTGGTACCTTGGTAGCCACAGTGGTCCTATGATACCCACAATGCTGCTTGAAATATAAATTTAAAGATGATGGGTGGACAAATCAAGTCCTCAGCAGARCCGGTTTTGGGATGGGATGATACAGAGAGAAAGGGGCAGACAAGGGCAACCCTCTTCCACTGGAGCTCTGGTAAACTCCAGTGATCAAAAGCCACTTTCGGTGGCAGGTTTCTTTTCTTTGTGAGATTACAGAAAGAGGCCAAAATAGCAGGTGAAATTTTGGGCAGTTTATGCTTTTAGTAAGTCTCCAAGTTTGGAGCTTTTAAGGTCATGGGATAAATACATTTGGGATAAATACATAACTACATTCAGCATGTTTGCAGCTGGTAAAAAATGCAACTTCCCTCCTCAAGCAGCTGCCTCTTAATTAGAGTTATCATATAAATCAAGCTCGCGGTGCAGTTTTACCTGAAGGGTTAGAGAAATCCAGAATGCTCGTTGTAGGCTGCAGCAGGTCCGGGCTGCTGGACGAGAGCGTGCCAGGAATGGGCATGATGGCCAGGCTGTGCCGGCACTGGCGCGTGCCCACGATGCTGTCGTCCTGCGACTGGCTCACGCTGCCGTCGCTGCAAAACAGGCCACAATGTGTCATGTGCAGCCAGCTCCTCACGAGCACCCCAGCACGAGGGAAAGGGGGAAACACAACAGCGCTGGGGTGGTTTAATTGCACATTGGAGCCAGGCTTTAAGAGCATGGGCAGAGAAAAGCAGATTTGAAAGYGTTCACTGGGAGGAAAAAAAATACCTTGGTGTGAAGATACTAAGCAGCAATGTAGCAGTTTAAAAGGAAAAGAATTACTGTTTTGCCAGGAGAGTCTGACATACCTGAACAGTTTTGGAGGCAAGATGCTGAAGCGTGTCTTGTCTAAAATTTTCCTGATTCTGTTTCTCCCACCAGATACAGTGTTAGCTTTGATTTTCTTGTTTGCTTTTTCACGTGGAAACATCTGCTCCACATCTCCAGGCATATCTGGGATGGAGTAACGGTTGTTTTTCTTCTCTGCAATTTTGGGAATATGGGGGATGCCGTTCTTTTCTTGTCCTATCCTGCAAAGCAGCTCTTTGAACACTGTAAGAGAAGATGCAAACACAGTGATTTCCCTTCACACTGTCAAAACTTACACAGCACTTTCCTCTTCCCAACTCTTTGTTTCCCATACACCTCCAGAAAAAAAGAAGCCAGCAAGATGCAAACTAGCCAGCATGTTATGTTTTAATTTAGATTTTATGGGTAGGAGTCTTTTCCCACGCAAGGGTTGTGCTATTAGGTTCACAGGCAAAAACTCTACATGTTCAATGAAAATAAACGTTCTACATAGTTGGGCTCTTCCAGCTACTTTCAAAATTAATAAATTTTACAGCAAATTCAGTAAAGCTATGCTCACTCAATGCAGTCGGTATTACATTCACATCAATCAGCTTAATGTATTTATTAAAAGTAATATTTATGTTATTTGAGTTTCTTTCTAGATTAAGATCTTTCTCAGCACAAATTCAAATATAAGAACAGGGACTGTTCACTGCCAACATGAGGTACTCAGCAGTCAGTTAAAAGACATAATAGTAAATACTGCTGTTGAAAAAAACTCAGAGCGAATTCTTTATGATCCATCTGAGAAATCATCTTGAAATTATAACAGTGAGCAGGAAGAGAGCTCACAATCCACTCATAAAAGCACATTGCTTATATTAAGCAAAACGTGCAAACTATCACTGTCTCAGTTATAGCTTTGACTTATGTTATTTCATACTAGTCTAGATCACAGATTAACACTATTTCATATTCATTTGAAATTAGGATATTAGGTTGTTATAATAAACAACTGCAGAGATCTTGAAACAGCTCATCTTCACCTAGCAAAAAGCAGAAAATTGGAGCTAAATAAAGAAAAGTCAACAGGGAACAAGGGCAGGTAACTGGAAGAAGAGGCTAAATGCGTGRCCATCAGAAGGTCTCAGATACAGGCAGAAAGAAAGAATCTGTCTTGCAGACAGAGCCTTGTTCTTTCTGTAGCTATGGTTGTTTTCCTGCCTCAACAGGATTATGGAAAAAGAGCAGATGGTTTGACTGAGATTTTAAAGAGGTATTTATGTGTTTATATTCACATTGACAATTAAAAGCCAACATTTATACATCATACCACTTTTTATATCCCATTTTCTATTTCAGACCTAAAGGCAATTTCTCCTATCATTCTCACAGCCATTATAAAAAGTTCTACGCAAGCCAGATTTTACATTTTCGCTGTTTCTTGGCAAAAGATTTTGGCCCCCATCCCTTGGCTCCGTTTCAGCCCCATCGCAAGAGGGGACAGCAAAGCTGCCTGAACAGCCCTGGGAGGGTYTGTGGGGAGCAGGGCACTGTCTGTGCTGGCGTGGGGCCACCCCGYGTGTCCTCCTTGGCACGCACGGGTAGATCCAGCACAAGGAGGCTCCACTAGGGCACCTGGGTGCAATTTTTTCCTCCTAGAATAGTCGAAAGGAAGCTGGTATCCCTGGGCCACGGTTAGAAAGCCTGGGTACTTCTCTTCAACTTCATACACACAAAATCATATATATACATACATATAATAAAGTTCACTCACCAAAAATGTTTGTTTTGACAGTAATGGAGAGATGTGTATTGTTCCTTAGGATTTCCAGAGCTTTTGCAAATGTGATGTTCTCAAAATTCTGTCCATTTACTTCCATTATCTTTTAGAAGAAATAAAAATGGAACTATTAGGAGGACAACTATTTATGATAGACTTACAAATACTAATGTGATAGTACAGGCACAAGAAGGAACAYTTCCAGAAACTGGATCACCTTTATAAGACCTGCAGCATGAAAGCATTCCTTGCAAAATGAATGTTTTAATCACTTCTACGAAGTTATATAACCTTTAAGTACGTGAAGAACTGCATTTCTACCTGTCAATTTTTTTAGCCAAATTTATCACGTGATAGCTTGACATTCTTGCAATTAGGAAGTGCACCTTAAACAAAACTGGACTGCACCAGGAGCTGTAGAACTGACACTAGAATCAAAGGCCAGATCCTCAGCTGGTGTGAACTGTCACTGCCCCCAGCATCAGCAAACTGCGAGATGAGAGTCAGTGCCTCTACTAAGCAAATACACAGAACAGTTTAACAACTTCAACTAACTAAACCTCCTTCAAGAACGTTTCCTAAATTAACCAAAGCTTGTTAAGAATTTTTTTTTTATTAAAGTAAGAGTTCAATATATTTTCTTTTTACCTGATCACCACGCTTAAGTCCAGCTTCTGCTGCTTTACTGCCCGCTTCCACAGTCTCTACAAAGATACCAAAACCTTTATCACTTCCTCCGAGGAGGCTGAAGAAGAGTGGTGAGTCTCTGGAAGGTTTCTGCAGGGTAATTTGTCTCCATTTCGCTTTGGCAGCACAAGCAATATTCAGCAGTCTGAGATGTCCTTTCATCTTCTGTAACCCAGAAGACACACAAAATGAAKGTAATGTTCATTTTACTAGAAATGGAAAAACAGGCGAGAGGAAGAAAGGGGGATAGAAAAAGAACTTACGATCCCAAGTATTTTAATGTGTGTCTAAATTCTGTGATTCTGTAAATCCTACTAAATAAACCTTACCCCTTCCRCAGTAATACCAAGACACGTCAATGAGGGCCACATGTGCCACTTTACCTGGGCTTTGTATTCAAGTGTGTATTTAAAAACAAAYATAACCATGTAAGAAGTCACCTGTAAATGGCTTTCTTAGACACTACAATATTTTATTTCCTKGTAACACACAAGTTATAAGTAAAAATGCCTGGCAGCACAAAGCCAGTTGGTCTTTTAGGGTCTCACCGTATTTTCTAAGTTTTTTTCAAATTCTTCCAGAAATCGGGTCATAGCAGGATCGCCTTCAAAGTCATTAAAATGGTTGTTCACCCACAGTAATACCACTCTGGTAACCTGTGAAAAAAGATTTATATAAAGATATCTGTGTTTCTTCTTCTTTATGTTTTAATCTATAAGTAAATAAGAATATAAGAATAGGACAAAATGTTTGCGATACATGAATCTGTTCAATGGGCAATAATCATCATTCTGTTCTTTTTCTAGATTAAGCCTTTCAAATTTAAYAGTCATTTATATCTGAAATAGACTTTTGGCTTTCACTGTAATTGCAGTTTAATAAATYACAAAAACACAATAGTAGCAACAAGAAATTGGTGGTATCACCTGGTGCCTCCAGGTACACAAATCTATCACCAATTATCCTTTCCTTCATGTCACTTAAATGCATCTTTTTTGAAGTGTCTCAAAGGTCTGAGGCATACAGACTTCAGGAAACTTCTAGGAAATATATTGTGATAATAAAAAATTATCTTGTAAGCCAGTTAAATTTTCTGGCTGCCTTCATACGTGCTGCAGAATTACTTTACCATTCATAATAGAGGCAGTCTGCCAGCTACTCTATCCATCCATGTTATACAAAAATGCTTATCTATGGCAGTTTCTCTCTTCTAAAAATAACTTCCAGTTTTATTTGCCAAGACAGATTTTTTTTTCCTTCCCCTTCTTCCCTGCATACAAAGTGCTGAACTTCAACTTGTTAAAAATATTACCCAATATACCACTAATTACCTGGGTGGAAATCAAGGTGTCTCATAGCTAAGCTGGTAAAAAAAACAGTGCTAAATAGCCAATTTGATGCAAAGATAGAAAATGCCTCCAAAGCACTTCAGTTCCTAGATTTCCCTACTGGTAAATTATTCATTTAAATCATCTAGAATTTAAGCAAAATGTTTTACCTGGAACTACACTGTCTTTTCTAACTTAAGAATACAAGAAATTAGAATATTAGAAAAAAGCAGTAGATGCTTAAGTAAGAGAATATTCTTAAATAAGAATAAGAGGAGCAGTAACTATAAGGTCCCAGACAATTTTCAGTGCATTAASTGTTACGACAGTCCACTGAGTTTCCTTCAGCTCAAAGCTAGGACATATAAAACTGCTGGCTAACAGTTTTACTGTCATATTTCTTACCAGTTTTTATGTGGGGGAAGTTCCAAACCATGGAAACTTCCCTTGTGTATGCATATATTCGCACAGAGCTGAACTTGGTCCTGCTTAAAGGAGGTTTTTTTTTTTTTTTTTAAATCAATTGCACCTGCCTCAAGCACAGTTTACTTCAGTTTGCGAGAAGAAGCCCAAATAAAGCGGGCTCAATGCAGTGAAAAGCCCCAGCTTTTCAAAAAAAGAAAATTATGCATGACCAACACCATGCTGCTGTGAGAACAAAGCCGAAATGCCCAAGAAGTCACAGCTACTTAATTCCCCTAACTTTCTGGCAAAAAAAAAGGAGTTCAGAGAAAGACATTTGCATTTCAAAACTAAATACCAAAACAAACAAACAAAAATTTTGACATAATTTTGAACATAATTTTGACATAATTTTGAACAATTCACTATATGCATACAACAACATGAAGGAACATTTCTTCGTACTACAGAAAAATACTGTGCTTTAAAATATATCAAAATAGCTGCAGTATAATTTTACTTTATATAAATATATATACACATACACACATTGTCACTACAAACTACTGATCTCTTAGTTTGCAACAAACCTTATCCCTGAGGCTGTCCACTTTGAACCACTCCAGCAGCTTATTCCCAACTTCTAAGGGGCTTGTTAGAAAAGTTCTGTATGTTAAGAGGAAATCCTCTATGTAGGTGGGATCCACAATGGAATGCTCTTCTATTAAATGCATGATGAGCCGCTCAGGAGTCGCCTTAAAAAATTAATGCAAGTAGTGATTGACATTTCCTACTACAGAATAAGAATTGCTAAAATACAAGCACTAAATCATGAACAGCATAGTCTCTTTTCAAGTTCCAGTTATGGTAAATTCAGAAAGAAAAACACTTTTAAGATTTTTAAGATTTTTAACTTTCTATCCCYTCTATGCCATATGTTGTACATGGGTAATACCTGGCTAGAAAAATTAAGTGTTCCGTAATTTTAATTAAATGGTTAAATTCCTTTTCAGATTAAGGAGGTGCATGAGGTGCTCCCTAAGCAAAACCTAAATACATGTGCTGAACAGATCCTGCTGTATTAAATGGATGATAAATCTTTATTTATATAGTAATATAAATTCCTTCCAATCAAATCTATTATGCTAAGACTGACAGAGCTGAACACGTGTTCCAGGCTCAGCCCAAAATTTTATTTAGCTTTTTAATTAACAAGTAAAGGCTTAATAGCTGAACGGAAAATTAAACAAAGAAAGAAAATCACCTTGATAACTATGTGCCCTTTCCTGGTGCCGCTGCGATCCAGCTCCCTGTGTTCCTTCACCATAACAATTTCTCCTTCCTCCTCCACTTTATGGGTGTTTTTTTCCACATGGTTCAGAATCCTCCAGTAGTCTTGCTGGGCTATACACACAAACTGACCCCCAGCAACACCGGATCATTAATGAATATACAGAGCATCAATACAGCCCCCCACCTCCTCTCTGGGAGGCTTCAACACCACCACAGTAGCAGCTGATACCAACCCCAGGCTCTTCTGGCCAGCTACCAAAGAGAACGTTATGAACACAAGACAAATGGAGCTATCACCGTTTTCTTGCACTATATGGGCTACATATATGGAAAAGAAAATATGCAAATAGAAAATATCAATTCCCACTGTTTAACTACTCTTACTGCACGTCATGCACGCTTACAGAGCGTCACTAGGGTTGACTATGAGCATATGCTCTGGCACAGAGCAGAAGTTCCTCTTTCTCAGGAACAGAGGGCTGAAATAAATCACAGCTACTAGAAGAGCGTGCAACTAATTCAGCACTAGTTCAGTGTCAGCAGATCCTCTTTCCCACCAAATACYTACTTCTTTTTTTCTGTTCCTACAATAAAGATCATGCCTTAAGATGACAGTATCCTGATTTCTTTTATTAGAGGTTTAAAAATCGGAAATACTTGTATGAAACTGTAGTCTTACCTGACAATCATCAACTTTGGTTCTAACCACACCATTCATGTACTGCTTGTCCAGAGAGGGAGTAATCCCAAAACTATTGCCCATACAGAGGCTCTCGCTCTTCCCATCAGGATAGCTGATTTCCACTGTGCCATTTAAAATAACGTACCAAGAATCGAGCTAGAGGGAACGGAAACAAAGAGTGAGGTTCATTCAACAACTTTCCACGCTCTGCACATTTCAAGGCTCTTCTCTCAGAGAGGCTTATTCTCAGTCTCAGGTTTGTTGGCATCACAGTATATAAATATTTTGCAGTACCTACTTCATTAARGGGTGCAGAGCAAGGCAAGCAATAAAGATGACTGCAACAAGAACAAATTCAAATTCCCAGTACTWATTTGCAGGGAGTAATGCTGATAAATGGATTGTTTTGGAAGCAGTTGGATTAATCACTACGAAATATTTACTCTGTTTAGTGAGAGTGAAACTAGAAAGCCATWAAAAGAGGACAAGTGAACAGTCAACATCAGAGAAAAGATTAGAATCTTGCAATCAAAACAGAAGTTGTAGAAAAAATATTCACACCAAATGATCCTCACTCCCAACCACGCCACTCCTGAACAAGTCTCAGCTAAAAGATTCAAGTGCAGGAGTTAAAATGATGCCCCTGCCCTGTCCTTACACTCTTCCCCAGAGAACCSACCATCAGAGACAAGAGGCTGGGATACACATTCCTCTCACCACGGCCTTTGTTTTTTGCTGGTATTTGTTTTGGCTTGTTTATTAAACCAAAGGACAGAGAGGTATCTTGCAATAATCATTCACAGCAGCTAATACAGGAGCCTGAACAACTGCAACGTAACCTATGGAAGGCTACTTTATGTCTGTATTAAATCATACTGAAGTCTTGAAAAAAGTTAATAGGATTAGCAGAATCTTTCAAACGAATGGGATATAATTTGTGGATGCTGGATATGGATSAGGGTAAGAAAAGAAGATTTCTCTGATGTTCCAGGTGTGGGAGAGGTGCAGAGATGGGGAACAGCTTTTTCAGAGCCCCCCACAGCCAAGCGCCCCTGCCGACCTAGTGCCTGCGGTGCTCGAGTTACGTTGTGTGTGGTACTTACTTCTTGCCCATCTTCCAGTATGATGGCTCCTGCTTGCTCGACCACTTCAAATATCATCACAGAACAAAGTTCCCTTCTTACGGACATAGTCATGTTTGCGAAGGCAGGGAGCTGATGCATGAATTCCAGTAATTGCTCTGTCGGACAAAAGAAACACAGATATGAAGCCTGCAAGGCCCAGGGCTTCCTCACGCCCTTTACCCTGACAATTTGATTAAACACACATACAATTTAATGTACCTCAACAGGTATATTAAACTTCATAGCTAAATTCACGGAAGGAATTGCTCAGCTGCTATTACTACCTGTGGCTAAAGAAGCCCAGGAGGCACCTTATCACCAGCGATGGGAGCTCAGCTCTGCCGTCCTGATCGTGCTGGCATTGGCTATTACTGCAGCAATTTAGCTAACTGGAAAAGCACTTCCACTTCAAACATTTGGGAGAATTAAAAATATCTTTACTATATGGTTAATTATAAGCTTGTTAATAGCATGAAATGATTTTCCAACGTTTAGAGAAGTAATCAGAGGGGAAAAAGTRCAGCATAGCCAAAATCTAGCGTTAAGCTAATAGCACTTTCTGGTTGGACTTTGCGGCAATTTTTTCATATTAAATTTTTTGCAGTTGAAAATTAAGCATGCCTGAACTGCCGTATTAATATGTTCCCTTTGGTACTACGTACCAAATTCAACAGTTCCAGGCAGTCAGAATTACCTTGGTACTAATTCCATCCTTTTCTCAAGGGGCAGGATCACTGCAATACTTAATATCTTAAAGATATCTCAATATCGCAAACGCTGCTTATTTAAAAACTATTAGTTTCTCCATACAAAACTTCTCTCAGGTATTAGAAGAAAAGCATTCAATTAACAGTATCATTAGAGCAAAATGTCCTGTAGAAGCAATCACTTATAATTACGAGGACATACATTTATCACTATGAATTAAACAAATTTAGATAGACTTCTCTTCCTGGTACTTCCATATGTAGTTTTACATGGAGTTTTTCTTTTCCTCACCGATATCATCATCTGTTTTATCTGCAGGCTCTTTCTCAAGGCACTCTCGTACAACATCTCGCCCGAGAAGTGGGTCTGAAGTTCTGTCAATATCTTCATCTTCTTCTTCTTCTTCATCTTCAGAGTCTACAGGTGCTTCTGGAAGACCTGTTAAATCAACATCTCCCATCTCACTTTCTGTAGCCTATGGAGAAGACATCCATCAGACAAAGAGTTCAATGCCTCCACTTCCATGATTTACAGACTTATCTTAGATACTTATACTAAATTCTGTAGTTAAAGGAAAGCTAACATAAATACAGACTATTGGCATAAAATAACACCATGCTACATGAATTATAATCATCACTTCTGAAAAGAGAATTAGCGTATTAGACAATTTGTTCTCCATCTTTATTTATTTTTATACCTAATTCTCTTTTCCCTCTGGCTCCACTGAACTAGAAGCTTCATAATCCCATTAATATTGACAGTGTGACAACGAGGAAAAGTAACCAGAGTAAATAACTAAAATTAAAGGGACTTGCTCTTGCCTTCAATTTCAGTACTGTTCTATGCCAGAATTATAATCCACGTTACAGGTATGAGGGTTGAATAGAAACATTCAACAATAGAAGGACATGAAGGCTACTTTTTTTCCCCTGCTCTTGCCCAATTCTCTTTTATAAGGTTTAGTCTTGTGAATTCCCATAAGCAGTATTTTTTCAAAATTCAAGAGTCAATAATATTATTAACTAAAAAAAAAAAAAAAAATTAAAACACTAAATCATCCAGTTCAATAACTACTTTGGCTACCCAATGTCTGTAGAAATACTTCCATTGCCATCAATAGATGGCAATAGAGACATCACGCAGAGAGGAGGTGTTAAGGAAAGAGAAAGCAACGCTGGCCATGGAAAACAGTCACAGAAGAAACATGTAAAGTTTAAATGACTTAAATGCAGGAAAATAACTTTTCAAACTGATGGAAGGGAAAAAAAGTTTAGAATTACTTTCAATATTTCAGACTGTACAGAATATTTCATCAATCACTTATTTTTAATATAAGCCATCATGCAAATGATTTTTCTCTTTGGCTTACATTTTTGGGATTGGAGCAATAAGATGTGCCAGGGTGAAGTATAAGGCAGTTATGGAGATATGCAGAAAAACACATGACTTTTAAAGCAAAGGAAAAATAAAAACCTAGAGTATTTGCTCTTGCAAAACCAAGACAAATGCTTGGGATGTACAGAGAATAAACTAACGAGCCACTCTCCATGTCCACAGGCCTCACAAGAAAGGCCTGGGTTTGAAAACAGCCCAATAACGTGAGCAATGGTGAAATTTCCATCCCCGGATCACCACACAGCAACTTGCCTGTCCCCGGGGCAGTTCCGATGTGCTTCTGGCAACACGCGCTAAGCCTCCGTGCTTTACTTACTCGCACTATCCATTAATAAAGATTATTTATTTTTTATTCTGTTAAGGGTAATCCCTTCAACTAAACATCCAAAATATCCATTTTATTGAATAACAAAAACCCATAACGAGGTCAGACGAAACCATAACGAACAGCAGCAAATACAATGACTTTAATAGAAGATGACAAAGTACTAGATGTTAACACAGCAGTAATCCTTGCAACTGCATTTTTGCACTAAATTAATAGAAAACTATTCTATTTTTCTATACATGAACTCCCGCTGGCATTGGCATAAATTGTGAAGTTCTGCAAAAGTCTTTTTTTTTTTTCTCTTTTCTTTTTATTTTTTTTTAATGCAGTAATTTACATCATTTTATTAAGAATAAAAAGCACAAATGGAGACAGTAYCACTGCAATGAAACAGCGGTGCCCTGGACCAGGGCTCCATTGGGTACAAATAAATAACCACTGCAAACCTCCATCAGTGGTTGGATATTAAATAGTAAATAAAAAAAATCAGAAGAGTTCTTTCCCTCTTCTTAAGCTCAAAGTGTTTCAACTCAATCAGCAACTCGATGCAATTTATGGAGCGGGTATTTGCCTGCAATTTGGAGCAATCTGCCCRCAAGCTGGTAGCTGGTTTAGAGGACACAGTTACCTCATAGGAAACRCCGATTTTTCAGCGATTTAATCACAGCAGACTGTGCTGTCTCCCTATTCCCACACACTTCAAGCTGGTCTGCTAATGCAGCTCTCAATACTTTGACAGATTCAGCAGCATTTCTTTCTTTCAGCAGCCAGGAAAACATTGGTTTTTACATAAAACCTTGGACCTTCCAGCTTGTCTTCATTTTAATAATTATCCATTAAATCTGAGAGAGAAGGCTCCATTGATTTAACAAGGGTTTCCTTCCAAGGAGGGTAACAATATACAGGGTTAAATCCTTTCACATTACATCACTTCACTGGCTTATGCAGCTCACATTAACAGTTCTGGAATTAAGCCCAACTGCAAATTGTGCTTGGAGAGTCTCAGCAGCACACGATCAGCACYGCATTTTAGTCAAGGACTTTTCCAGCATTTCTTCGTCAAAACAGCCACGATTCCCGGTCGCTTCCGCAGCCTGAGTCCCGCTCCAGTTCCCACCCCGGCAGCCCCAAGCGAAGGCAGCTGCATTCAGGCACTGGCTTCTCCAGAGCAGYGATTTTACACCACCATTTCCCTCTGTATCTTGCACAGGATGATCAGTCAACCTCCCCTTTTCCTCCTTTTCAAGGACACAAGATCACAGGAAACCAGCACTTTCCTGCCGCGGGCCGGGCACGGATGAAGCAGCCGCTTCCACGAAAACCGCTGGCAAGATGGGAGCGACGTCCAGCTTCCCAGCCAGCGCTGCAGCCCTCCCCGACCCACTAATCTGCACCTGCTCTCAGGACACACACAAGGATCTTTAGGAAGGGGCACTCCCTGATGCATATTTTATAAATGATCCATTTCAGTATCAAAACCTTAACTGCAATCGGAATTATCRCTGGGCAATGAGGTTGTTGCCAGCACAGAGCATCTACTATTAAAGCGAGAAATGAAAGATGGCCAAAAAAAGAAAAAGAGAAGAACATCAAGCTGAGCACTGGTAAAACTAAACAGGTAAAAAAAATAAATGCAAATTTGTCAATCCACAAGAGAACAGCAGCTGAGAAAGAAACGTATCATGATAATTGCCAAGGAAAAACAAGTCTTCATGATGCATGGTATGGCACCGAGTATCCTAGAAATAAATTCCTTGTGTTTAGAAGCCTGAGGCTGAACCTTTACCTGATAAATGTCGGAGAGGCTGCTGCTCCCCGAGTCGCTGGCGATGCTGCAGCCCGACTGGCTCGACGGGACATGGGTGACCTGCGGGTGCGGGTTGTCCGTAAGGTGCATCTTGGTAAGATCCGCCGGCAGCTGCAAGCGGAATGGAGTGGGGGAAAGAGGGGGAACATAAGCATCACACATAAAAAAGTGCAAGTCAGTAGCACGCTTTTAAAGAATCAGAATCACATGAAATACTAGAGAATAACCAGGGCTCTAAATTCAGGCCTTGGTTCATTTATTTTCTGTCATGCGTATTTCCAGAACTGTTTAAATTTACATTTTACTGAACAGAAAAAGAAAACATACTAATTTTACATGATTTTTTCTTTAAAAGGTGTTGGGACACAAGAGAAAAAGAAAATCCCAAGTCACTTTGACTCGCCAGGCGATGGGCAAGATGAGAAGCAGGCTTGTTCCGTTGCAGAACAAAAACACTCCGAACAAACATGCCCACCACTAGGTCAAATATTCAGTCCTAGTAAGTAAAAGCCAGCAAACRTGAATAGCCCAAGGTGAATTTTGCAAATATGAGCTTGCAAGAAGGAGGCACCGGTGCTTGGAATGGCACCTGTGATGTCCATTATTCAACTAGACACAAGTGCCGAGGACGCAGTCACCTRCTCTGTGAGATCGCAGCTGGTGTCGGGAGCGCCCCCGACATCCAATATTTGTGTTTCCAAGACAGTGTTGGGAGCCCACRGGCTGCTGCAGCCCCTCAAGTCCTACTTCCATATCTTTATGTCCAATAAGGGGCTCCACAATAGTCAAATCCAACGGCTCCCAGAGTCCCAAGCAGGGCAAGGCTCCACACCCGCTTCCAGCTGGGAGTTGGCATCTTGCTCTTCACCAATGCTTGRAAAGGCAGGAATTGTTTTTAACTGAAAACTAGCAGATTGCTGAAGTGTGGCCCAACTCCCACCACCTCCACCTGAACAGCGGCTATAAAACCATGAACTCGCTCCATGCRCAGAGGAAATACCGTGCTTTGAAGRCTATGTTCCAGCATGGGAAAGTTGCACCGAGCAGGATCCATTTCCCACGCTGGAGACGGGTGTGAAGGTCCCRGTGCAGAGCTGGTGGGACCGGCACCGGCCAAGCAGCTCGGGCTCTGCAATACGTGATGTAAAAGACACTTAATAGGGGTTATGTGCAGGGAACCGGCGCGATCTCGCTCTCCATTTGAGCGAGATAAAAGCTCTAGTTGAGACAAGTGACCTTTAGAGCGCTGCTTGCCGCGCTACTCAGTGTGCCCAAATAAATCACAGCTTCCGGCTCCCGGTGGCGTTTTTATTACCCATAGTGATAGTTCTCCTCCCTTCAGCGCTCGCTAAGCAGCGATCCACAGACAGGGCGTTTTTGGAGCAACACGGCAGCGGACGCAGGAATGACTTGCTGGATGCGCTAATGAGGCTGCTGAAAAATTGTCCAAACTACCAGCAAAAAGCAGTGCCTCCTTAGCACACTAGGCCTTTTTGTGACAGAAGCTTAGAAATCCTGAAACTTAATATCTTGGAAAAGCACCTGTTAAAGAWGCAGGTTCAAAACAGGAGTGCTCACCTGTGTGCCCACACTGCAAACTCAGGATGGAGACATYAGCACCTGCTCGTGTTGTGACTAGTTAGGTGCCTTGGGAGTCACAGGCACCCAAACTCTGAATATCCATGAAACCCTGGTACGGCGTCCCACAAAAACAGACTATCCGCATATTGCTTCAAGGAATAACAACACTGATTTTCAGAACAAGTCACAGTCTGGAATAAGAGTATGATTGCATCTGATTTCCCGAAATACCCAGCCCTCGATTTGTTCATGCACACGTGCTCACAAGCTTGTTGGTGACCTTTTCTATGGAACAGAACCCCCTACAAACACCAGATTGTGGTTCAGAGCTGTACGTGAGAGAGAGGCAAGGAACGAGCCGCCACGGTCTGCACCCCTCCATCTGCCTGCCCTGGCTCCGGGGCCACCGATTCCCCTCCGAAAAGCGTCTCCCCGGAGCCTGTCCCAATGGGAAGGTCGCTGTGCTCTGCCACGCGGTGCTCAAAGTGACAGCAGCCTGGCCTGCCTTGCAGGGACCATATGCACCCGAGCGGGYGCACGCGGACAGGAGACCGGCTCCGAGCAATGGGGAAGAAAGTTGGCACGTGCAAAACACCACTCATGGATACCTGAGGTGAAGATGCCCCAAGGGCCTGCCCTTTGCCAGCAGCTTCATGCAGGCAGTAGGCGAGCACCAAAGCAACGGGCAGCAGCACTCCCTGGGAGCAAAAGTTTTTATGACTAACCAAGAAATGGTTAAACAGGAAAAAGTTATCAAAGGATAAGAGAAAGCTGAGTTACGTGGCATAAATGGAGCTCTAAATGCAAACCAATTGCAGTCTAACAGCAAATAAACTTGTCAAATTCATAAACCCAATATTCTGTTCAAAAAAATCATTGATTTTCTAATTAACTATTCAAAACACATGCTTGGTTTCAATAATTTATTGCAAATAGTCTGAATGAGAAAAAGACATTGAGGAATGGTGCGGAGCGAGGGAGCAGCAGCACCTCGGGAGTACTCGTGAACACCCCAGGTTTGGGAGCCCAACCACCCCCCTAGGCTGCCTCTCCCTCTGCCTTCCAGCAAGGCAGATCTGCAAAGGATATTTGCTTTTATTCCCCTCCTCTAAACAGGCGATGAGGACATCTCAGTCCAAGATAGGGTTACAGCTTTCTAAAACTAGTTTGCTAACAAGGGCAGGCCAATGACACGAGCGTTTCTCCCAGAGATTGYTGACGAGTTTTCAAGTCCCCAGCCAAGGGACTGATGCACTAGTGCAAATGTGCCCGGGGGGCTCTCCATGTGCAAACTGAGCTGGCAGCATCTCACCTGACATGGAAACATGTCTACAGCAGCACCCAGACACTGAAAACCACAGCAAGTTGTATCTTCACTTCTCATTTTGTTGTTTTTCAAGAGACATTTGCAATATTATGGGGGTAAAATAAAGCAGGGAGAAGCAAAGCGACACAAGGACGCTGCTCACAGTGACTAAAATTGTTCAAGAATTTGCTGCTCCCCTCAAACACAAAGCTTAAAGATGCTGCCCCCTCTAAACATAAAAATCTTCAAACTTTTCTTCAAAATCTAACAGTCAGTCACAAATATCTATACAGATAAAGATACATATAGAGAAAGACAGGGCAAGCAAGCAAGTATCAGTCTATGAGAAGGACTAATCTATTCAGCAGCTTGGTGATGGCTTTTCGCATAATCAGTGGCATCCCAAATGTTTTTCTTGTCATAGGAAAGTGTATGTTCCTGGTCTTACCATTAAAGGAATTAATTTCCATCTCATCTCTGAGCGGAGACGTTTCACGGCGTGGTGGCATTTGCTAGGTGTACGAAGGGAGCCCTTCCTCTAAATTATTCATGTAGCCATATGTGCTCTTCAGCTACAGCGCTTCGCATAAAACAAACATTTGTCACCAGAGGAAGCAGACAAACTATTGGGGATATATGCATACATGTATATATTGTAAGATATACTGTATTATTTTAAAAGGATACTTAAAAGGCAAGACATTCATTAAAAGTGACAGTGTAGGAACATCCTACACCTTTAGCCTGCATCTGTTAATACCTCTTACCAGCACACCTTTCTTGACAGAAAGGCTAAATCACATGGAAATGTCCCCAAAAGACACAAGATTTCCCTATTGCTTTCAGTCCCTTATTACCCCTTCTCTTTGGCTTGCAGGCAAGAAAACCATGCAAGAATATGCATATTTTCATCTAAAATTATTTTGAGGGAAATAATTCTGCCTGCAGATTTTATTACAGCAGCATGGCAGTCAGCTACTTTCTTTTCCATTAAAGATTAAGCACATTGGCACATTTAAAGCATCACTTTGTGCATCTTTCTGAAAAGTTTATTAACCTCGCTGCTTTAACAAAGTAAAACTGTAATTCCAACAATTCAAAAAAAAAAAAGAAAAAAGCAAACATATGCTTTAATTATTATTTATATGTAGCAAAATACTGCTTCTTTACTTGTAGTTCAACATCCATGAACAGCATGAGACCAAAATGACCCATATTTTAGAAGAAAGATAYGGTTGAGCTGCAGTCCGCAACCCCAGATTGCAGGGAAATCTGGGAAGAAGCTAAGGAGTCATCACAATCCTGTTTGTAAAGGGAGAGCAGCAATTAGCTCTGACACCAGCAATATTCCCTGAGTTACAGCAAGGCCTTGATCTCTTTCAAAGCAYGAAGGAGCCGCGCGGCAGCACCCGAAAACCTGGGTGCTGCCTGCACCCCTCCAAGGCAGGAATCGCCACCCCGTTTTCCAGACCCCTGGTTTCACACACTCAACTGCATCTCTCAACCACTTGAAAGGGTCCAATTCTCCTCAAGGCGCCAGGCTTGGCGGGGGTCCAATAACCAAAGCTGCTAGCAAGATACCAAGAAGYGTCCAAACGGAGACTTCCCAACGGGCATTCATTTTCCAGCATTAACAATTAAAAATTATGTAATAACTCATTTAACTCTGCATCTATATTCATATCTATACCTATGGCTACCAGGAGCGATCTGGCAGGAGCGAGCGCGGCAGCGCTTGTGGCTTAGCTCCCGAGCTGGAACGGGCAGGAGGAAGGAGGGCGTTTCCTACCGCTCTTGGGATAACCTTAAGGCACATGCTGGAAAACAGGAAGAGCAAATACAATAYGAATTAAGCAAAACTGCCCTGAGAAGGGGAAAGGGGATCTGTAAATCAGCCTTTGCAATGAGTAACCCTCCTGTCTCGGCCTGGGTGGTGGCACCTTCACTGGACATGGGCAGGGCATGCAGCACGAGGCCAATCGCTAATATCACAAAAAAATATATAATTATAATCACAAATAAAACTCCTAGGGCAGACTGTGCGTGCAATTTAGTCAACATACAGTGGTTTCTTCAAAATTCAAATTAATTGGAGAAGAAAAAAGAAGGGGAGTGGAAGGAAACAGCCAATAACAAAGGAAAAGTCTCACTTTTTCTTCAGCACTCTTGCCTAAGAAGAATCTTACTGCTTCTCCTAGGTCCGTGCACAAGTGGATGCAGCTGGTCACTCTGCCAGCTAATATTTATTAGCTCAAGTTTTCCATTAAGAGGTTTTGCCATTTTAAGCCAGAATCCTATTAACGCCCTTCTGGAGCATTAACTGTGCTTGTATTTGGTAACCTCCACGATTTAGGAACTGCTCTCACTCTGCCTCCATCCCACTCAGTGCTTTAATGGTACCAATTTGCCTTTCTCAGTTGATACAGAAAGTTGAGAGTGTTATGAACAGCCTGTTTAAAAAAGAGTATTTACCTTCATCTTTAAAACTGAAGTTAAATAAAACTGCCAAACTAAAAGATCAAACAACTGCCTTGAACCATTCTGCTTTTAACATTCCTCTCTCAAATTCCATCTGTCCTTTTTGGTCACTATATCCTTCCATCCCCTTCATACCTTTTTCTTTCTTCCTTTCCTTTTTTTTTCCTCCCTTCTTTGATTCCCTGGATTCAACACCTTCCACATATTTAACCATCACGGTGAAACAGCCCAGTTAGGAACAGTCCAGCTGCCCGCTGTATTTCCGTTTCTACTCCCTGGCGTGTCTTACCACTTCAACATCACAGTTTTCACAATCAATATCCAGTTATTCTCAGTGCTTCATGATCAAAGCCTCAAGCATGTTGAAAAGACTCGGAATAAGAAATACCCAAGACTGCCATTGAGCTTTCCTTGTCCCGTCACAACTTCCAAGAGTCGGCTGCCCAGCTCTGACGGACTCTGCAGAAGAAGTCGGGATTTGGGAGCCGGCYGGGAATACCGGGCGTTCCCGCTTGCCGACACGCGCTCCTTCGCTCTGCTGCCGACTTGYGCACACTGAATCCCAGCATTTTATTTGCCATTTTGACAGTCTTATGTCCCTGACGTTCCATCTTCAGTTCCTTTTCACACCTAATGTCTGCAAGATAACTGATTTCTGTAGCTAGTTGTATTTTTCCTTTCCACCACCTTCCCACAAAGGGCCGGTGCTGGTTACTCACACGCATATGTGCCCAGTCTCCTTCCGAGCAACACTTGCTGCACGTCACTTTGGGTGCTCCTTCCGTTTAGGAAAAGCGACGGAAATGCCCATCACCCCAAAGCTCTTCTTGCGGCATCACCAAGTCAGGTACCTAACTCATCTCATATACCCTGCCAGGAGAAATCACCAAACGTACCCGATAGCTGAGTRACCGAGTGACTGACAGCTGGATAACTGAAGGCCTCAGGAGTTCTTTTCCAGTATTTTCATCAACTTTTTCTAAAAAACTAAAGATTTGACATAAGTTAACTCTGGCTAATGCTCACCTTTTCTACACAAGCCCTAATTCTGACCCGGTTTAGAGATGCACTCAGTGTAAATCGCACTTTGGAGCTGTGCTGCTGGCGTTGATCCGGGCACGGCTGTCCCAYGAGCAGCACCAGGGCACAATCCTGCCCCTCTAGAAACAGCAGTGCTGATCGGGCCCACACCAGAGGGGCTCAGTAAAGATAAGAACAGTCCCAAATTAAATTCCCAGTTCCAAGCCTTCTTACCGACTAGGAGCAGCCACRCAGGAGCATTCGGCTCCAGGAATAACGTCGGTCATGTCACGGATCAAGTATTTGCTTACCTGGTTCAGATACAATTTACTAGTTGTCAATAACAAGAAGCAAGGAAAAATAGTCCCTGCTCTACTACTATATCAATGTATATATTTTTTTGCAATATAAAAAGGGAGAAAGAGCTTAAAACAAAACATATTTAAAATCCATAAAGCCTGTTCTACGTCCTCAGTAGCCAAAAGCTTTCTAGCCTTCATGGCTCATATATCGTGCAGCATATAAAATCCTCAGAAGTATTATGTTCCCTTAGTTACAATAAGGTGACATAAGGACAGAATTTTAAAGCGAATTCTGGTGTTGGCTTAAATCACATACGTAATGCAATTTTAACTTGGTTTTCATATGTCTAAATTATAGATTACTGCTGTGCTTTAACTCACGATAATGCTGAGCATCTGACACAAATATCTCAGCTTTGGAGGGGGYAGGACTGTGAAAATTCACCTTTTTTCATCATGAAAAAAGCTATCTGTATCAATGATAACTTATTTACACTGAGAAACTCTGCCATGAAAGCACAGCTTCCATGTTTAYGGGGAGCCAACCATTGGCAAAGGTAGGCAACTTCTGTGCTCTATGCAGAATAAAACAAATTAAAATCGCAATAATTACATTTTGTTTGTATCGGGACGTAACAGATGTTCAAGGAGGCCCGTTCTCAACGCCAAGGCTCAGGGCCCTGGCCAAGGAGGCGCCCGCGGCTGCCACCTGCGCAGCTCCCATCCCAGCRCAGGGCTCCAGCGCACGTGGAAAAACCAAAAAAGGTGAATTTGGAGTTTAAAGCTCCATTTTGGCTGAATAATTTATACACCCCTATGCACTCTGATGGGTAAGACGCGGTGGTGATGATGATGGTCACTCCTCTACAGCCTCCCTCCGCTGTGATAACCTCAAGAGAGGCTGGGCTGCGGGATGCAGCCACCGCGTCCCATCCCACCAGCACCTCAGAGCTCCTGTTCCGACTCACTCTCTGCTGAAACGAGGCTCTCAGGCCACATGTACCCCAAAAAACAGAGGGAGAACAAGTGCTGCATCTGCCTTTCCTTTCTGCAGCCACTAAAAAAGAAAAATGCATGGAAATAAGAGGAGAAAACCAGGGTGGTGCTGACCTAGCAGCAGCTGTAAGCAGAATTACAAGCAAGTAGGTTTAAAACAAGGAGAGTCTAGGAGAGGACAGGGGAAAAAAAAAAAAAGAGTAAAAAGAGAAAAAAACATCGTGTTTATTTGCACATTAAGAGCCAATTTATGATAAAAAGAGTATTCAGTGAAAAAGTTTTTCTATTGAAAGGTAGACAGATTGGTACTTGCATTTAACTCATCTTGTTATAAGCTGGGGCCTAAGGATGATTTGAGCTTTCTAGAGTAAAAATGCACAGTTGCTGTTAAGCTCTTTTTATGTTAAGAAAGAATCGAGTGAAAACGTACATGCAGAAAAGTTTTAAAGCAAGTATCACACAAGTTGTTTCAGAAAACCAAGTTAAACGCTAACGAAGTGCAACAGAAAGTGGCAAACGCCAGTCCGAGCACTTGAAGGTCACTCTCAGACAGCTCCGAGATCAAAGAGTATTGAGCAACTAAGAGGCTGTGCTGGTATAAATCGATTTAAATAGAGAAACAAGGCAATGAGGAGGGTGCAGGGAGCAGAGCAGGAAAAATAAGAGGAAGAAATCCATTCAATATTCTGAAAAGCAGGTTGGAAAAAAAAAAAAAAAAAAAAAAAAAGAAAAAACCCTCAGGACAGTGCTAATATGTCCAAGCAAGGAGCGCAGGGGATCCTCGAGCACTGGGGAAGAGAAGCTCGCCAAGGCATCTGCCCATCTGCACCTTGTGAGCAACGCTCACCAGAGACCCAAGGAAATAAATTGAAGGGTCAGTTACTCTATTTGAGCTGAAAACATTAAAAATTCATACCACCGGCGCTCCTTTCCATGTAGCTAACCAAGTGCATTAGTGGAGACAAGGATGACATCAAATCCAATCAAGGACACACTATCCAAGCCCTGTTTTCCCTTTGATGAGCTGAAAATAATCTGTAATTGCATGAAGGTTTCAACTCGCGACCTCCGGGATGAAATTTATGCCCTTTGGAACAGGCAGGTGAAGTTGTACCTATTTTGCTGACGAATAACAAAGAGCCAGATGCCAAGAGACCTGGCATCAGCTCCCCGTGACGCAACACCCGGAATCGGAACAGGAGCGAAAAGCGACTCCAAGTCTTCTCTTCTAAACACACGACAAACTTCTACACAGCAACTAAATCTCTTGTTATCAACCTTAGCATTATTCGATTTTATTTGAACAGCARAGAGGGAAAAGAACACAGGCTATAAAGACAGACAGCATCTATTTTTCAAACTTAACATACATCTGAATCTTAAATGAAACTTCCTTCATGCGAAAACATTTTTGAAGTTTGGATCTTAAGTCTAAAACCTTTGCTATCTAAAAAAGTTCATTATGTCAAAAAGCCTYCCTTTTAAGTTATCTTTTATAGACACATGACTCAGTTAATTGTGGAGATCCACAACTAACGGTTGAGGAGATCTCCACAAGATCCACAAACAAAAGTCTCTTGACATCCTTCATACCCCTCCTAGGAGCTCTCCCAGCTCACACCAAATCCCTTCAGTGGTKGCTACCACTTTGATAGGACCCTCACTGCTCATCGCACCCACCACSTTTGCTCAAGGATTTCTCCTTATTTGATCTTCTGCAGCCCATCGTCCTCCAAAGTCTACGGTCCCCAGGGCAGAGACCATTTCTAATCCGCCTCCAATGATGGATTCTCATCCTTTATTCCTAGACAAAGCGGATACAAAMAGCCGTCCTCATCCTGCCTAGAAGCCAATGATCCCTTCTGGACACACTTCCAAGCACCAGCACAGGCCACAGAAATGCTGGTGACCTCTGAGTCAATCAATCARTCTTCAGGTGAGTGGCTTACATGCACTGCACAAAGTTTTCTCTTTCATTTTATTCTCCTTTGGGCAGCTCTTTATGCTGGAAAACAGATTGCATCGATTATTTTAGAGACGTCAACTCCATCTCTTTCTTTCAGAAATCCAAAGCAACAGAACTAGGGGAGATAAGGGGCACRTGCCAGCACCAACCAGGGCAGACATCCCTCACGGGCAGGAGGAAAGGAGAGCTCCCAAAGCACCTCCTGCTGTGGGGCACTAGAAAACAGCAATAATCCACCTCCTGAGGTTAAAGTTAACTTCTAAAAACGCTCTTTCTGTATCCTGATGAAAGCCTACCTGTCTGATTAGTCATACAAAATGTGACTTGGTTTTGCCCTGATTAAACAGCTGCAACRCTACCCTGCCACACTCAGCCCAGCTGTAATTGCAACTGAGTCAGCAGGCCCCTTGCAGAGGTGCCTACACCTCAGCTGAAAAACAACTGATAAAAACCTTGTAGTTATCTACAAAAATTAGTATGTTGGGATGCAAAACCAGCTGGAAAGCTTGCATCATAAAAACAAAAATACACTTTTCACCTCCTCCCCAACCTTTTACATGACTTCATTTTGGCCCAGTGAATGAGTGAATAAATAGCTCAGCTGATAGTGCCACAGCCCTCTGGGCACCATCCAAGGGCTGGACGGGGCAAACTCTATCTCTTTTAATATATTTTGTTGAACCGTTATTCAACCACAAGGGTTTCTTTCCCCCCTGCGGTTTCTCACCTTGGTCCAAATTCCACTGAAAGAGTCATCGCAGCTCAAGTACAAAATGTGACTAAGCATTCCCATTTTTAAGCCKCATGACGTGTTCAGCCCTCCTTAATAAGGGTGACGCGGGTGAGCCAAGCTTAACTTAATAGRTGCTTCCGTGCTTAATATCTGCAAACTTGGAAGAGAAGGCAGCAAGGGAGCAGACGGATCCTCGAGTCACGGATGATGCCAATAGGCCAAGATCTGCCAGTGTGAGCACCAAGGTCAGGAGCCCCGATTCCCTACGGAGCACACAGGGCCAATCCCTCTCCCAAAGSTAACGGGTATCTGCAGCTCTTGAGCCAAAGACAGGGCTGCCAGAGTTGGGCTACAAGGACACACACGYATTTATGTGTTTATCTCACACAGGGATGACATATGGAAACCATAAATCCCAGCACTTCCTCATCCTCCCCATTTTAAACACGGGAATCTTTCATTTATATCTTATCACGACAGGGAAAACCACGATGGACATTAACACCGCCTACAAGTCGCTGCATTTCTCTCGTGCCTCTCCATGCTCCAGTATCACCAAGATTCCAAACCTTGGGAGCAACCACTTGCTCCAAAGTCAACGCCATTTCTTGGGATTTCAATGGCACAAGGATTTTCCTATCCACCTTCACACATTGGCTGCTTTACTGGGCAAGAAAGTTCATGATCCTTCCCTAGCCGGTATGAGCTTCTGCATTATAAACACGAATTATAATGAATAAATATGCCTGGTCTCAGCTTTACAACGCATTTCCTGCATTTAGGATGATTACTTCAGTCTTATAGGCTTTCACATTAATAAAACACCAGTAACTCAAGCAATTTTCTGAAAGAGCATGACAAATTTCAAGAGCCTAACAACAGCCTGTATATATATACACACACACACACACACATATATATATTATTTAACTTTCAAGGCTTTTATCTCAGTGGGTTGGTTTGCTCGAATGTTCTAGATTTCATTGCCTCTCTAAAAGGAGCACCCTTGCCTCCCCAGCTTCACACAAATGCAGCATCTTCAAAACACACACAATAATTTATGCCATTTAAAGCTGCAATTGTAATTACATAGTTCGCCTAAATAATTAACCAATTCCACATTTCTTCACAAAGGGAATAAGCATCAGAGCTTAACAAACCTTGACAATTAAGGACATTCAATGGGTCAGTTCACCAATATTTTCAAGTTAGCAATATGTACAATCATAAAAATGTTATACTGGTATAGTATTTGCTCTATATATCGATAAGCTAAAAAAGGAAGTTTTACAGATTTCACAAGCAAGATTCTCTAATACTTTCTGTTAATTTACAAGCTATGAAGCTATAAAACAATTTCAGGCTTTCAACATCCCCCTTTCCCGGGTGGCAACGATTGCACAAGAAGAGAGGCCRGCAGCATCTCACGCGAGCAGCATTTGGGGCTGCTGAGCAGGGAGCATTGCAATAGCAGCATGCTCACCAGCACATTTCAGAGAAATGCATCATCACAGACAAAATTCTTACTTACTTTGGAGGCCCACGGCTGCAGGCAGTTGGCATAGCATCGAACAAGAAAAGCCATCTCTAAGGCTGGGAAGAAAAGTTTCCTTTCTCAATAAAAAGCCACAGAAGAAAAATATTCAGCAAAAACTCTTTCTGGATTCTCTTTAAAAATCATAGACCAAAGCAGCCAATGTGCACGAATGCAACTTCTCAGGCTKGATTTTCACACTGAATTCGGTTACAGCTTCTCCTATATCTGATTAGTTTTCAGTGTTGCAGTGAGTTAGCAGCAGCAGCGATTCCTTATAGAAATGTTCCAGTTTTAACAAGCACATACATTCAAAGCTGAATATTTCCTAGCTTTTCAAATACAAATATCCATAAGCTCCCCCAGGCAAGAGGCATGGATCTGCAAAGTGCTGCTAAAATTGAATTAATTCTCAAGTAGATCAGAATTGCAGGTTAAAGCAACAATACATTAAAAAGGTGAGCTATGAATTCTTCCAATTCCTATTTTCTCTTCACTACAGCGCTGTCAGGAGGGGCTTGTCTTCAGATCCACTTTTCAGAAACTTCACATTCATATCGTAGATCAGATTTTGCAAGGTTCTTCAGCAGCATCTTCAGCAATTCGGGAATCCCACACCCAGCATATTAAAGTTTCTTTTTTATGCTCTTGTCCATCATAACTGCAAAAATTGAATTACTGTCCAGACGGTAGCTCCAGGGTATTTGCTCTAACAGGTTTGCACTATGGAATGCATTAAAAGCCTCCGCAATACCAACGCTTTTCTCTTTTGCCCCCCCCTCCTCTTTTTATGCAGTTTACAACTCTGCAGCGTTGCTTAGTATTCTAATGCATCAGTCAGACACCACGGTTAATCCACGCCTAGCTTTCCCAATTAAAACATTTCTGTAATGCACAGCTAAGCAGTCCGTCCATGGCTACGGCGAGAGCGACGGCTGGAGTCCTAATTCCTACTATCTTTGCCTGCTTCTCAGCAGCTCCCTCAGGAGAAGCTCCCATCGATTGGATGCTCCGCAGCGAGATGAAATATCTAATAAGGAGGAAGGGGAGTGGGAGGGGAAGGCAGCTAAAAGGATGACATCACCTGTATAGAAAGCCTTTAGAAACTGCATTAGATCAATTGGCTACTGTATCTGCAGATGCAGCCAGCAGAGCATCTTTATTGACCTAATATAAACACACATATCAGTACAACAACTGCTCAGCAAAACAGCCCTCTTCTACATTATATTTTATATCATTTTATGATCTATTAATGCCTATACTGTAGCTGTGCATGTTTGTCTTTTCTGAATTGCTTTTTTTAAAAAATGAAGCTCATGGCTAGTAACAGTTTAAGCTGTATTCGGCCGAGTCATTTCTCATCTTTTATTCAAATTTAGAGCTAAGGAAAGGTAAGGGACACATCTGCAAACATTTGCATGTGTGCAACAGAGACAACAATAATCAATTCATACTAAATAATTTCTGCCTTTTTATATGCATGTCATACAAAAACCTCAATGTTTCTGCCTCATCCTATGCACCCATAGGAGGATTTTGCCCAGAATAYACTTTATATTGAAAATTGATATTTCAGAACCACTAAAAATAATGAGAATAAGCATGATGAGAGTTCCCCCACACACACCCCCCACCCACTCAAGCCTGATTCTGTTTCTACCCAAAATTGCTTTAACTCTGAGGCAGGTGCCTTGGGATACTCATGGTTTTCTGCMACTGAAGACTGGACAGCGCAAGGAGAGCAGGGAGGAGAAGAGCAGAGGATCAGGAGGCACTCACACTGCTGAAGCCATTCAGTGCTGCGGGTCATCCCGCTTTATCAGTGAGACGGGGCGCTCTTCTTGGAAAGAATTTTCATTTCCATGTCTCGTTCCTGCCACTCTTCCCCAGAATGGGGGTTTGGTCTCCTGACGGGGCTGCAGCGAAGGCCGTAGCTCCTGGGAGGAGCAGCGCTGGGGCCATGGGGCCGGAATCCCGACCCGGTGCCCTCGCTCCCGACGCGGGCTCGGGGAGGAACCCCAGAAAGCTCCTTCCCACCTCCCGGCCCAACAGGCACACCAAGAAGCTGCTCCTGCTTCAGCAGCCAGGTCGAGCCGAGCACCACGTCCCGACCAAAGCACACGCATCCCGACCCAAAGCACACGCATCCCGACCCAAAGCACACGCATCCCGACCCAAAGGCTGCTCCACGCGGTCACGCAGCCGTAGGAGCCGTGCACCTGGAATAACCCAAGGTCTGCCTGGAGCCCAGCCGCAAGGAAGGAGCAAAATCCCGCAGCCTCCAAGGCTGCCCGGGAAGTCAGCACGGATGCCCCAATTTACTTAACCACCGCATGACAACGAAGCTAAGGGATGCAACCAGGCTGCATAACATGGGTGTTATTAATTCATATTTAAACGTAAGAGGAAAAACTACATTTCACTCCCGCTCTTCAACATTCATGCAAGCCCAAAGCCTGTTTTATTTTTAAAAGCTGAATTTCAAATAACCAAGTTCTTAAAAATATATCCGACCCATACTACCTAAATCCCACTTAAATTTACTCTTCTTTCCATACGATCCAGCACAATAGGCTGAGCATCAGCTCCACCTAACACACGACTGCAGCACAGACACCTCGCACCATTTGCCTCGCATTTTAAGTGATCTGAAAATGCTTTAAAAGGCATTTTAAGAGAGGAGGCACAAAAGGCACCCCCTCCCCAGCAGCTACGGCCCAGCCACACACGGGCGGCCCCTTTATCGCGGCCACCGCCGGGATTTAAAGCAAAGGAAGGGGAGGCTGGGGGATCCCGAGAGGGTGGCCCCGCAGCCCCTGGTGCCCCACGCGGAGCCCCCGGTGCCCCACGCGGAGCGCCCGGCACCGCGGAGGCCACGCTGCCCTCGGCGGCAGCGCCCCGAGCTCCATTTCCTCGCGGTCCTGCCTTTGAGCGCGGGTGACGTCAGCGCCGCCGGGGACGCCTGGCCCGCGCCCCCCCAGACCCGCCGCGGGGAGGGGGAAATAAAGCAAAAATAGGAAGCTGATGTCAAGGCCGTTCCCCAGGGATCGCCGTCAAAACAGCAGCGGCATCGGGTGGGAACGGCGACCTGCTAGGCTTGTTTTAAGCTGGATTTGGAGTTTTTACGGAAGCTTGGGAAAAAGAAAAAAAAAAAGAATCCTTCATCTCCAATCTGATGAAGAAATGATCTTTGTTTCTTAACAGCGCTTTCTTTTTCTGCCTGAAGTACCACTCCTAAGGTTTCTGTGCATCACCCCCTCTTTATCCTCCCATAATGCTATCAGCAGCCTTGGACTGTTAAATAAATCCCGTGTCCTAATTGTCTAGCACGACTAAGACACTGAAAAAAAGGGAATTTAGAGAGGCCTTTCATAATTTAAACGTGTGTTCATTTAAACAGGATTAGAGCTTCTCTCCCTTAAAGAGCCCCAGACCGGAGTCCTGCAAAGCCCCCGCCCGATGGCAGCGCACACCTGATCAAATTGCGCTGCGTTTTCCCTTATCAAGGGGGAAAAAAGCCCGTTGGACAACCCTGGGGTTGCCCACCCATAGCAAGTCCCATGGGAGAAGGGTTCGGCGAGTGGCCTGTCATTTTACACTCACTCAAGTGAAGCTGTTTGGGTAGAAATACTTCATCCCGGTGCAGTTTTGCACACAGGGGTTTCCAGTGCAGCAGCCGGGTATGGAAATCCCGTGGCATTAAGAGTGGCTGCATGAAGAGGTGCATCTTAAATCACTCCCTGCATTTCTGCAGCAAGGTTATCCCTGACCGAGGCACCTCAGGAATTCTTTTTCTTTTTTTTTTTTCCCTTTTTTTTTTTTAAAAAAAAAGGAAAACAGGGCTCTCCGCCCTGTTTGTGGCCCTTGTAGCCCAAGCACAGGGCAGGCCAGGCGCTGGCTCCTCTTGCAGGGAGACGTGGGTGCTCTGCAGGCCCCTCCGCAGCAGCACCAGCTCCCAGGCTGCACAAACCCCCGCCCAGAGGCGCAGGCTTGGAAAGGAGCACGAAAACGCTTGGGAAGGAGCATGAAAACGTGATCGGAGCGGAGGGAAGGAGCCGGGGCGGGAGCGGCGGGAGGCGGAGGGAGGGAGCAGCCGGCAGAGCTGGAGTGATGTAAGCTGCTAAATTTAGCAGCAGCGATAGCGAAGGAACAATAAGAGGGCCCCGCGGAGCCGCTCTCGCGCTGCTCGCGCTGCCCCAAGCCGCCGGAGCGGCTGCCGCGTGGAGCACGGAAAGGTCATCTCCTGTCTGCAGCGTTGCTGCTGGAGGAGACCGGCTCACCTGGGGCGGCTCTTCCCGCGCGGCAGCGCCCGGGCTCGGCCCTGCTTGCGGCCCAACGCAGGGATCGCTGGGGCACTTCGGGCACACTCCATTCCTCTGCCTGCTCCCGTCCTTCCTGGCGTCTCCCTTTGGCAGGGTGCAAAAACACCGGCAAAAAATCCCCTCTGGGAGAAGGGGATGTGAGCAGAGGCCGGGGCAAACACTGGGGCAGAAGGGCTGGTTTGTGCAGCTGAATCCCCCCAGCGACACTGCGAAYATGGAAACTCAAATACCCCACGTGAAAACCCCAGGGTATTTACAGCCTTGCTCACCTGCAGTTATTCCCAAAGCTCCAGCCACAGCCCAAACCTCACGTGGAKCCAGAGGGAACTTCCTCTGCTCCCACCTGACTGGGAGGGGAGCTGCAGCTTCACAACTGGGAATGGCAGGATCCACCACTGCTGTATATTCTCGTTTGTTTCCGAGGTTGATAGCAAATGCAAAGTGCAGCTTCATCTGCCCCACTTATCAAAACTGCTTCTCAAGATGAAATGAGCACATTCAGGTTGTTTTAGAACATAAGGTACCAGCACATCCCACACCAGAAAAAGGCTCCCCGCTAAACGACCTTGAGTGCAATATGTTAACTCCACAGACAAGGTTAAAATCATTAAAATGCCACTTCAGGTATTTTCTCTATCGTTTTTCTTAAGGATTACCAGCAAACTGAAAGCCTGAGAGCAGAAGAGGAAGGGAGGAATTCGACTGCTTCTACCACCGTCAGCAACATTTCAAAATCTCTAAGCACGGGTGGTTGTTCTAAACGGGCAACTTTCACTATTAATGGGCAAGTTCTCTATGTTGAGGACTATATGAGTATGTGGAGACTATACATATGAGCACTATATATGTATTACCACAGGCACGGTACTTTTTTTTTCCTTCCCCTTTTCCCCCCAGGAACAGATGCATGTCTGGAAGCAACACGAGGTTTGTGCTGTGTCCAGCTTTGGGTTGGGACTAACCAGACCTAGAGCTTGAGTGGTAAAACCAGYAGGAAAAAAACCCCAAATGGTGGATGTGAAAGAGGGAGCAGCAGCACTGCGCCCAGGCTGGGAGGGGAGAAGAAAGTAGTATGTTACAATTATTCATATCAAGTTTTCAAAATTGATCAGAACAAACAAAGCAAAAGCCTGGCTAGACTGTTTAACTGCCCTCCAATCTGATAAATCATTGCAGATTTCATCACAACTGCTAAGGGAAATTCAAAAGAACATGTGGAAACTAGCAGCAATAAAGTTTCTAGGTTGCTGATGCTGTAGTATCTCAAACAAAACCCAAGTCAGACACACAATGCCCAAAGCCTCCAAACAAGTAATGAGCAATAAGCAACTGTGACTTGCAAAAAACCCAAGCCACCATCAACAAGGAATTAAGCKACACCGTTTGTCCCATTTACTGATAGAGTACCTTCAAGTAAATAGTTAGGGCACTTCATCTGTCAGATATTTCCCCATGTGCAAGGCTTCTACGTATCAAATATAAAATTAGGTTTGCTACTAAACTTCACTGGAAACACTGGTCAAAACCAATAGATCTTCCAGCTCTTCACCATTGCAGGTAGTAGCTTTCATGCCAAGTTTTTCAAGAAAAATAGGGTATCCAAATATTTGCATATAGCCTGCCTTATTTTCTGAATGGTGATTTTAACATTTTCATATTCTAAGTCAAATATATATATATATATATATATGATTTTAATACAAAGTTTAAGCCAACAGTATTGCAGCCCTTTAATGAAGCCTTTTAACATCTGGTAACGCTCAATGCAGCAACCCAAATTTACAGTTTGTTAGATTAAAACACAGAATCACTTCTCACAAGATTCCTTCCCTCTAAGGTATGCTAAGCCTGTACAAAAGTGAAAGGTTGAGCTTGCAATAAATGAGAATATAATTAGGCTGGTGTAGTTCAATACAGTGTATTGAACAGCAACAGCCTAGGCTGAAGTTACGACAAAACCCAGATCCAAGCTCTCTGCATACCAGCTGCCAGCTTGTTGGCTGCTACTCTGTCCTTGTCTTCTGCAAGAAGCCACTCAGATGTCACTCAAAAATATAGAAAAAGTAATAGGCAGAATCTGCCAAAAACACATTAAAGATTTTAAACCCGACAACATGTTTATCAAGTGTACAGCACTGCTCTTTACCATTAAGACCTGGAGTGGCACAGGACCATTACCATSTTTAGGAACAACACTTAAACACAGTCGCAATTTGTCATGCATAAGAGGTTGCTCATAAAGAATTAATGGTTTGGAACTGTCACCCAACCCCTCAGGTTCCATCAAAACTGAGATTATCCTCCCAGACCTGCTACATAAAACATTTTCTCAGGGATTTTCCAAGGAAGTAAGTCAATTCCTACAATGCTGTAATTTTACCTATGCAGTGAAAGGAGATAGCAAGGAGYGGGAAGGTCTTCCCGAAAAGGCCTAGGCGCTCACCACCCATTTCCAAACAATTCCAGACTTCCCGGTGAAAGTGCTCAGTGGTGAAAAGGCTCCTGTACTTGGAGCTGAGGGAGGAAATCAATGCGGAAATATCCGCCGCTTTCGCTTGCGTTCCCATACAGGCAATTCCAGTTGTTCTGCCGGCCGCTGCTCCGGGAGCAGTGGGGGGAAATAACTGGGCTGGTCAGGGACACCAGGATGGAGCTMGTCACCTTGCAACCAGCGCCTGTGCAGGGAGCAGCACCGTCAGCAACAAGGTGCCTGACTTACCCAAGGAAACGCAAAAATAATAATAAACTTGATCTATGATTTTAAGACCCAAAGTTGATAACCAGGCAAAACACAGAGGCCATCGGTCTGTCTGGCAGAAGGACATCTCAATCACGACACGCAGCCAACCGCCTTCTCCCCACGGGTTCTCTCATTGGCAAAAAAGAGAAATTAAGAGCAAATGATTGCTCCAAACCAAAAGCAAYGTGACTAAATATGAACAAATACAGGTGCTTATCTAAAATAAACCCTCCAGAGTTTCAGGTAACAAGTTGCATTTGGGCACCATTCTTAAATGCTGAGACACAGCTGCAAACTTCAGCTCCAAACTGAGGCAAATCGGTAATTCACTACTTATATATAGCCTGCGCGGTGAGCCTCTGGAGTCTGGAGGGGAAACTCCCAAACAGAAGTTTTCAAAAACTACAGCCACTTTCATTATGGGTAAAGTCAAGGGTATGACCTGAACGTGCAATTATGGAAATAAAAAAAGAAAAAAAGGAAAAAGAAAAAAAAAAGGYAATTTTAATCCGAGTTCACAGATTTTTAGCAGAATTGTAACATACGTTTTTAGCGCATGTTTTCTAATCTGATCCCCATCCTACACACTATACATAACACATCAACATCGCTGCCCTCTGGAAGATGCGGATGCTCACTCATGGGTTTGGAAGCACCAGTGGGACACGGGRAGGATTTTAACGCCCCTGTTCATGCCGAATACCGGAGTTTTGGCTAGCGACCGTCACRATGAGCGACAGCGCCTTGTGAAGCRGCCTTTGACGGAGAGGCGGCCGCTGAGGGCAGCGCACAGCGTCAACGGGAAGGACAAGACGAGGGCAGGCGCCGTGGCGGCGGCGGCGGGGAGGCCACCTCGGCGGCGAGGAGGCCGGGCGCAGGCTGCGCTCCTCGCGCCGGGTGCCATCTCAGACACACCGCCTGGCGGCCGCGCTGACACCAAGCCAGGCGCGACACCACTGGTTAAGAGAAGTGTTTAAGCGAGCCGGTCATGGCCCCTGCGCTTGCTCCCCAAGGGCACACACGGCAGCGTGACAGTGATGGCAGCTGGGAGCRCGCCGAGGTCCCTGCGGCCTCCCCTGCAAGCAGAGCACCCTGCACTGCCACACGGCATGGCGGCCACRGGAGGAGGAGGCACGAGGGGCCGGCGGGCGCCACGGAGCCAGCCCCGGAGCCCTTGGCCTTCCCGCTGGAAACAGAGTCGAGCCAGGCAGAGAAGGGGGCCCGGGTTTTACAGCAGGACACTTTTTAAGGCAGAATGAGAMRGGAACCTGCATTTTTTCCTTGCATYACCCCTCCAAGGAAGCGAGGCACAGCTCTGGTATCCTTGACCAACAGCAGAGAGGGCCTAAGGCTCACGGGCCCCCCAAGCTTCATTCTGATTCTTTGGATAAAGCGAAGATTCTACCCAACTCGGTGTCAAAAAGAGTAACTACGAGAGCAGGAGAACACACGATGCAGCTGCTCACAGCTTAGCCACAGCCTCGCTCAAACCCTGTCCCAAATAACCAGACGCTGCACCAAAGGTCAAGAAAACTTGTCTGGAGGCACGTGTGAAATCAATAAAAGGTGCCATTTCTGCAAACTCACCTAGCAGTTAAAAATAGACTACAAAGCCCCCATAGCATTTAAAAGGGAAAGAATTAGTGATGGGAAAGAACTTAATGGGTTTGATGCACTGTATTAAAACGTGCCTGAGCTCCTTCTCGTTGCGAGATATCCTAGGCCAACGCCAGCCCCGACAGGATTACATTAAGTAACGATCAAAGAAGAAGAAACTTGCCACTCAAGCAGTCTTCAGTGACAGGCTCCTCTGAAGATAAATGCGGCTGCAAGGCTCCAGGAAAAAATTTTACATGATGCAAGTATTAAGATACTGTCCTCAAAACTTAATTTTGTAATAAATCTCTTAAACCTCATCATCCTCTTACAAGAGTTTGAAAAGAAAAAAAGGTAACTCTGAATCTCTCAGAAAGGAAATTATTAGTAAAAGGTCATTTTTTTTTCTCCCTGCTATACAATTAAAAAGAAAAAACCACACACAGAGAAGATCTGTCAAAAATGTATGTAGACAAAAAAATTTAAAAACCTTTCTAAAATGTTACAAGAGCTTTGAATTTATCAGAACTTATATCAGGCTTAAACCCCATTTTGGTTTTGCTTGCTGCAAGAAAGGGAAGCGTGAAGTGTGAGACTTGCTGGCTCAGGTTTTTGTTTTTCAATTATGAAGATAAATATCTGAGCTGCTAACCTGGCTCAATACGTGACCCACAAATGACAGAGCAATTTAAGTTTTACAAAGCACCAAAATGGCCATTAAACAGTTTTTCCTGCGAAGTGTTAGCATAAAAACCATCTGGTTCTGGAGCAGCTTCAGTGCTTAAGCACCTGTTGCATGTAGTACCTTTGAGTTCAACACCGCTACTGTCATGCGGCCATTTGGAGCATAAAGATGCTTCAAAATAAAGATGATCGCACCCCACTCAGGATTTTTTTTTCCTTTTTTCTTAATGCAAAGGAGAAACACAGTTGCATTATTTATTGGTTTGAGCACTAGTGTAGAAGATAGAGACGAGGAGACATTTGCTGCACTTCTGATCGTGGCCTGCTGCACGACTCCAGCTCCTGCCTGCACACCTACGTACAAGARGAGGAGAGGAAGAACTAGTATTTGCCAAGCCTCCCTTAAAGCAAAATATTGGCGAGCAAGCTCTGGGAAGTAAGAGCAAACCCTGCAGAAACCATCGGCCAAATCTCTCCAAGGCAGTAAGCTCAAACGAGATACTTGAATGAAAATATTACAGATACTGCAGAAAAGCAGTATTCTTAGGGCACCACAAAAGACAGTACAGGAACTTAAACAGTAACTCCTTCACTTAAGGAAAACAACCAGCTGGTGCGTTTTCCCTTTTAAAATTACTGAATTAGAGTAGCAACAATAATGTGATGGTCAGATATCGTAAATAATAAACAGTGTGCATTGATGCCTTCCATTACAATATTGCAAGCTCTTCCTTTCTCTTACTCCTGTCACTTAGGAAAAGAGCTTTAATACCCAGTTTATTTCATGGCCAAGCAAAGGGATTATTAGAGAATTTGCTTCAACAAGAAGCAGCATGAATCTCCACRCAAAAAGCAGATGCAAGTTTGCATCACAACTTAATTGGTAACTTTTTATAAAAATAAAGATTAACCTTAATCATAAATATGAATCACACAGTATTTAATGTGCAGAGATTTACACTTAAGTAGTAGAGATTGCACAGATGACTCCCCTTAAAGCAAATACAGGAAAGCCTCTACTTAATCACATAAGGAAACAATCTCTAAGTTGGGATAAAGGGACACCGTAGTTTGATACCCAGATGGTTTGTGATGCCCARAGTTCTCTGAAGAAGGCAGAAAGCCTCCTGTGTCCGAGTGACGGTGCATGCAAGGCTGCGGCAGCATGTGCCAGGATGTCCCCAACGCCACAGAGCCACCCACAACACYGCATTTATCCATCAGCATTAGGGCAGGGACAAAACCTGCAGGCGAGTTTGTGAACTGCCCTCCCACCCTGCCAGAAACGCTGCTGCAGGAGGGTCAAACAGACRGTTCATTCGGCCCCTCCTCACCCTGCCCACGTTGGGGGCTTGGCCAAGCCTGAGGCTTTCAAAACCCTTGGGAATCAGAGATCCCGGAGGAGCTGACCGAGCTAGGTAAGAGTTAAACCCGGGCTCTGCAAGCAAACCCTTCCTCTGACAAATTCATCATTTTACCAGATTACGATGGAATATGGAAAAATGCATGCACCATTGTTGTTTACTTGTCAAATAGGCAGCTGGTTATCTTGTTTTGATTTCCTAGTCATCTGTTGAGTTACAAATTACTTTTCACTGCACAAAGTACTGGGAATGTGACGCTTTCCAATTAGGAGCTTGCAGCCTGCAAAGAAAGGACTAGTACTGCAATTCAGAGAGCTGAGAGCCAAACAGCTTGCAGATTTTATAGCAGAAATGTGGATGTTTACTCCTTGCCACTTAGCATTCATCTGGGAAAATGTCTAGCATTGCTAATAGGGCGCTTTTTATATATTCCCGATATAAAAACCGATTTAGAGGAACATGCAGCTGATTTATGAAGTCTATACCACTTCCTAGCAAATGACATATACTCAAAAAAGCAGAGCAARAGAGTCAGATTTGCAACGAGAAGTTTCCAAAGACAAGACCCRCAACAAAGATCAGCCTCAGCTCTTCCCGAGACTCTCCTCCCCTATCAACTGCTCCAAAGACCTGAAGGCTACAAATTACGGCGTGTTTAATCAGTGCTACAGCAACACCAAGGCGAGGGTGGAGGGGTGGGGATGAGATAAGAGATTTTGTCCTGCAGAGATTGGAATTTAATTCCCAACGAAGCCTCGCGCACGGCTGCCCAAAGCTTTCGGATAAGGTATCTCATTTCTACAGTAACTAATTCAGATTACACACTAATGATAAAACCAACACATGTGACAGTTCTAGAAATGAGACGGCTGGGGATGTTAGACTTCAAGAAGCACATTCATGTCCTGGTAGAGCAAGGAGAGCCTTTCTGCTTAGAAGACAAATGCCAACAACCTCTGCTGCCAGAAATGCTAATGCTGCAGGGAGTCCAAAATCACCTCCTGCCTTCCAACAATTAACAACAGGCTAAAAACAGCAGTTTGTTGTGAAACGGAGGAAAGCTTTAAGCCCAGCTGCATGCTTCACATGCTTTGAAGTGTATCAGCCAGGAGGGGTTTTGTACCTCTCAAGGAGGTGAAGAGGACAGGGGAAAATAAAGGGGAGAAATTCAATTGAGAGTTTTGGTCTTTGCTTTTCTGGCTACTCAAGATTTGCATATTTCAAAGTTAACATCATGTTTTAGCCTTTGATTTTCCAAGGCAAATCAAAATATCCACAGCAATTTTTTAATTGAAATCATTTGTATAAAGCACGAGCGTGCCCTACTACTCACAGGAAGTTTACATGCAAAAAAGTAACGGCAAGGAGAAATCTTCATAAAAGCACCGTAGCCTTAAAACCACAGCTCTACATGCCTCCAACAGCACAGGCTGTATAGTCTGTGGGGTTATTTACCAGAAGTGAGCTGCCCATGAGTTGCCGTTACTCTTCTCAATGCTTCAATTAACAGTCTGCTATTTTAGGCAAGTAAACGTGAGGTGAAGTATCAGGACAGCTTTAACACTGTCCTGAACCGGATCTGCGACTGACTTAATTTCAACACAGCCTAAACTTCAAGGGTGGGGAGGGAGGAATCTTCCACATCTTACTAAGATAATTTCAGTTAAAATGTTATGAAAAACACTGATCAATAATGAAAATTCTATCAAGCAGCAAACATGGAAGTTCAACTGGAAACCAGAAGCCAAATCCCTCTTTTCCAGCACAGTGTTTGCTTCACCACCACCAAAGAGGCTCAAGCCCAGGCTCTCTGCTGCTCCCAACAAGACGACGGTAGCAAACCCAACAAACCCAACAGACGTCGGGTTTCAGCGGCTCCCCTGCTCACCGAGTGGTAGCTGCTGGTGTCCACGTTGTCCGTGATGGTCTGTCGTTCCCCCCGCTGGTTGATCTTCCGGAACCTGCGGCGGGACTGCCTGCCGGGGACCTCYCTCTGCAGGATGCTCTCCTCATTCTCCTTGGAGTTCTCCACCTGAAACACATGGTCGGGCTCCTGGTTAAACATCCAGTTCTTCCATAGCGCGGAGAGCCGGTGCAGCCTTAGCAAGCTCATGGGGACAGAGCTAACATGGGTTCAGAGCAGGCGAGCGCTCCTCGAGAAGGGGCCGGCAACAGCGCCAGAAAGGCAGCGCTGCATGTCTCAGAGCGGCACTATTACAATGAGCTGGAGGCCACAGTTTCCTTCCAGGAAACAGGGCTTTTTTTTTTTTTTTTTTTTTTTTTTAAAAAAGCGCCCATATCCTCTGAACAATGTCACTATGTCACTTGGCAGCACAAATCCGGCTGCACCCGCACCTACTGCTGAACAAGAGATCAAGAGATGGCACGCGGCTCCTTTCAACACGAACCTCAACATACACCCAAAATAAAAGTTTAATTACTTACAATCYGCTAGAGCCTCTGAATTAAGTTGAAGCTTTCATTTATGCCCTTTTTTTGAAATTATTATTATTACTTAAATATATATATTCCTTACACCAGCACAGACAAACAACTTCAAACGTCCTAGCTATTTATAGATAACCCTCAGTCTCACTTCACCTATACCATAGTTATTTTCAAKCACATCCAACAGATGATGAAGTGACTGGAATTTGGTCCATGTGTTCACGACAGAACACTCAAAGCGAGGGAGATTCATCTCGTTAGTAAAAGTCAACATGAAACACTTATCTGACTAGCTCCAATTCCTTTCTTTTCCACAAAAAGCTGTCCCATCCTTCCACGTTTCCTTCTGATGTGTTGGAAAAATACATCCTAGCAGGAAATGGAGCAGACATGCACACAAATATGCTGCAGCCTGGCAAGAAGCTTCTCTGCAATGTATTTATGGACTAGAGTTTCTATCATTTTAAGTGATTTTCATTTCAGTTGAAAATCATAAACATTAGAGATCAGTACTGAAACAGGAGAAGAACCTCTACCCTGTATTGCYTTATCCAGCCTTCGGTTAAGATACTTGGGTAAACTACCTCCAAATTCAAAAGGCACAAAAGCATGAAAAGCAGAAATAGTTAACAAGGAGTAACAAGCATAAAGGTAAATACCTAAATCGTTCACAGAAGCAACAGTTGTACTGCTTTCTGCACTTTCCCAAACAGATAAACTTAGATAAGGTCAGAGGAAGAAAAAGAGCTTGCTTGGTTATTTTTAAGTCTATCGAGAAGTGTCTATACTGACAACACAGCTTAAAAAACACACTTAGAAAAGCTAATTTCACACCACAGCTTCATCAAAAGGAAAGCAGCAGAGCCACATTACACTAGCGAGCAAGAACCACACTGCACTTGAATTTTGTTGTGCTTGCAACAGTCTAGGACAGCAGAAACCATCGAGGAGCAGTGTCACGGCAAGCAYGGTGGCATAAGAATGGGGGAAAGGCATCCACGAGGGCGGACAAAATAACTTTAAATAGGCCATTTAGTATCATGGTAAAAAGTAATCCGACTTTGGGCACTGAAGCCTTTCTTCACGTAATAAAATGCAGATTAGTTAGCAATAATGGTGCTCTAGAATTACACAGAGCACTTCAAGTGGTTAAGTTTGGTTTCTTAGAGTTACCCAAATAGCAGAAATTGTGGCGATTTCCTTTTTAATCTTTTGTATGTGTGTGCTACATCAAGGAGAACTGCTGCAGAGAATGCATTCCTTCCTTTTTCCCTTTGCATCCAGCCTTAGAGGATCACAGAAACTGAAAGCAGCGCTGAGCTCCTGCAGCAGGACAAGCCAAGCTGGAAGCCAAAGGCTCTCCAAAATGGCAAGACACTTGCTAGGTTAATACCAAAGATCCTTGTGTTGAAGACTCCGGTAAAGCAAACATTTACTGAATGATGAAGCTATTTTTCCTTCAGACTCCTAACTGAAAACTAAGAACAGAAATACATTATTTGTTAGCAGAAAGACCAACTGCTAGTGGAAAGTAAGAAGCTGAGACCACCTGCTTCCTTCAGCTAGTACCACTGCTGCACAGGCGTCACGAAAGCAGCCAGCCACACGCACAGAAGAGGCCTTTACACCATGCAATTTGCAGTATACTATTAAAACATATGGAATTAGTATTAACTCCCACTGAATCAACTGCAGGATTTGCAGAGGTCTCAGTTGTCCCATGTTTCATTTGCAAGTTGCTAATAAATTTTTCGAAAATGTTTAATCAGCGTTTGGAGGCCAGCCGACCATCAAGGCACTCGAATTTGTGGCAGGCAGCAACGTCCTGGTGGGATGCCCAGGTCCCACAGAACAGGGAGGTGGAGGAGATTGTCGGCAGATGGAAAAAGGAGGAAAAAGCAGCAAGCAGGCAGTAGCAAGGGAAAAAGGAGAAGCAGGAGCAGAGGAGAAAGGGGAAAATAAGAGTAGGAGTGTGGCTGGTAACCAATAGGTAGTACCAAGCACCAAGAGAGCATACACGAGAACAGAGCAGGCAGGTAAAGACATAAGGAGAGAACAGACAGTGCTGGAAAACTGGGCAAGCTCGAGGAATGGAGGGAAAGAGGAGTGAGAGGAAAACCAGGAGGCCCCAGGCACCACTGCAAAACAAAACACTGACCTTCGGTAATTAAAGATTCTATCATATTTGGTCTGCTCAGGGAGGTCGGCCTCAAGTAAGATAACTTCAGCTCTAGAAATTAAATTTCACTCAGGTATTGGAAATGCAATAGTCTGTATAGGATCTACAACTCAATTCTGCAATATTTTTGATGTTTGGGGGTTTATGAGGTAAAGTTTCAGTGCTGCAGGCCAGGCACTGCTTGAAAATTAGAGCCTGGAGAACATCTACTCTTTTCAAAACACAAGAAAAATATTGACCTGCAAAGCTCTTCAGATGAATTGCTACCAAAAGATTAGGACGTGGATATTAAAGACTAAGAACAAGTGTTTGTGAGTAGCAAGAGATCAGATTTATACATATATATTTATATACACACACACACACAGATTATATATCTATTAGATATATAGAGATTCAGATTACAGAAAAACTAAATTTAGTAGCTGGTAAAGCAACAACGTAATCTGGCTTTTCCCACTTACCAACATCTGACAGGGTAGGAAAAGCAACACCATGCCTTTGCTTAGCAAGTAATGTGCAATCCTGCATTCACTGCACGTGACTGACCCCAAACGTAGGTAAAAACGAGTAAGGGTCGATCACAAACATATATCTAAATAGCAGAGGTAACAGACAGCAAACGTGAATGTTGAAAGGCCTCACTAAGATGGCACGTTTGGATCTGCGCACCCTGTGCTGGATGGGGCTCCGGGGTAAAGCAGAAGGGATGCTAAAATGTGGGCGCAACAACAGGGATGCGCCCTCGATCCCGAGGTCCTGGGTTCCTATACGCCCCTTTTTCCTGCCCTGCCCCAAGAGACCTCTCGGTATTTCAGTGCGTAACAAAAAGCCTGGAGCAACAAACTGGTTAGTTTCTTCTCAAGGGTGTTTTGTGAATGGTGAGTTCTGGCAGGGACAGAGCCCTTGGGTGCAAAGGGCTCCAGCCACAGCACGGGCTGCCGTGCAGAAACGGGAGGACTGCAGGATGCTCCTCACTTCCCTCTGTGCTCACTACTAGCAATGACATTTTTCACCTCCAAACACACTGCTCTTCTGGAATCTTCTGTTTGAACCCATAGAAGAAAATAGAAGCAGCAAGGAAAAACAGAGGAGACTTCAATATGTAGAAGTAAACTGCAATTCGGGTCATTTACTTAAATGATAAACAGGTCTATTAATGCAATATACTGTTCAGSCTCCAAAATACGGGCTGCGATGCCTGTTCACATACTAACTGTTATCCTCATTAACTTAAGCCAACCACATCTTACAGCTTTCAAAATAGGTCAGTTCTCAGGAGGCTCCCATTACAAAAACTGATTTACATTCTAAAAGCAAAGGGAAAGAAAATGAAATATATATATATATATGCATGTATATGTATATATACACACACATATGTGCACTGAAATCAATGAACTATTGTGCACTATGTTAAAGTRGCTAAATCTTTTGCTTGAAGATAAACATTTATCATATATTAGATCTCCATGCAACAATCACCATGTTGCAAACTAAAAAGTTTATCTCCGGGGGGGAAAGCGGGAAGAAAACAGAAATTAAAGAAATTAACAAGAATTAAGCAGGGAAATGAAGCCTCGTACGCTTGGTGTCAGAGCAAGTCATTAGCCTGCGTCCAGACTAWTGCCCTTTTCTCTCCCCATTTAAAGGCCTACAAAGAAAAACAACAGTAACTAGCTGCTTTAGCCAAATTTACCTATAAAATATGAATTTAAAAATAACAAGGACTCCAACTTGCTGCTTCTCCCTCTGACTGTGACAGTGTGTTCCCCTCCAAAGGGCCTCAGTGTTTCAGCTACTCAACTACACCCCCCTCCCCCCCCCCAGGTTCCTTACAAGAAATTTTGAGAAAAAACACAGGATATTCTACAGAGAAGCAACTCCTACATGCACCTTTATGTGTTTTTTATAACAATGGCAATAAGGCCCGACAAAACTTTTGGTATTTCCTCACACCGCTRCGTAAGCGTTGCCCATGGTATCAACTTCTTGGTAGCAAAACAAGTGGCAGCGGGTGAGTCACGGGCCGGCGGCGCGCGGGAACTCTCAGACTTTCCGTGTGCTCTTCAGGCTGTTGCCACTTCAAAGCGCAGCCGCAGCTCAGCGCTGYTGCAGCTTTGCAGGAAATAGCACAGCAGCACCATGAAATACTGTTCAGACAACTCGCACTGTAACAGTTGAGTTGCATGGCTGGTTTGGAACCAGATTTAGGCTACTGCTGTTATCGGTTTGGAAGCGGATGGCCAGCTTTCCCTTCCAGTTACTTCAGCTTTTAAAGGGTGGCCAATAAATGAACGTTGGCCATGGGGCTACCTGAGCTCCTAGGTGCACGGGGAGCACCTCAGCAGTGGATGTTCCCGCACGGATCATACGGAGCCCCAGGGAACTGCAGCCAAGAGGCAAAAATGTGCAGCACAGTAAGACCAGAAGGGCCTGGGACACTCGCGAGGCTGATAGCTGCACATGTCACTGTCACAGCAGTGCTGTGGCACCCTGTTGGGCACAGGCAGCTCCCCCAAAACTCACTTTTGAGAGGGGACTGGATCATYAGGAGGCACGAATGAACTGCTGCACTTCAGAAGCTTGGGAGGCATCTCGCAGCCTCCCACGTGGTTCTTTTCCTGCTGGCCATGCAGACRGGCTCCTGCACGAGCTGCCATCCCGAACAGCACCCCTGCATCTGGAGGTCTGCTCTCTAATCCTGGCTGCAGCGCTTAGCACTGACCAAAGCAGAAAGCTGGCGTGGTCTCCAAGCCAGGACTGGATGCTGCCACACATCTGGGGGCTCAAAACCAAGCAGCTCCCCATTCAAGAGAATCTCCACCAAACTGTGACACCACCACATTTTGTAAAGTGTGGAAAGGGAAAGTATTTATCACGTAATTCCATAATATTTACTTAAAATGCAGCAGTCTCCATTATAAGGGACAGTTCTTGAAGGCTGCACAGGCCCCTCAGCAGATGCCTTCCTGCAGGCAGGGCTGGCCCARTGTCAGTGGGAGACTTTGGGACATTGTCCCCTGCCTCTGCACAGCGGCTCTCACTGGGTTCTAGGGCTCCCAAGGCTGCTTCTTTCCAACTAGCTTCCCAACAGCCACTTCAGAATATTCGTTTCCTCCATGTCACTACAAATAACTAAAATCAGGAGAGATCCTCACTTTTTTAGAGTGATGTATAATGGTATGACCTAGAAAACTCCTTGATTCAGCTCTCAGGGAAAAAGATTATACCTGAAATATCTGGCCTAATGCAGAGCAAGGAAGAGAAAATATCAAATCAAGTGAAACACAACTGTGAGGCTGCTTTTTGTTTTCAGCTGAAAGCCAAGCCTTGCAGACACAGCCCTTCCCATGCAGCTGCTGGAGGGCACCGTCCTCCCCGTCAGGTTTGATGAAAATTACAGCTTCAATCACATCACTAGACCCCGTAACCCCCTAAGTGAGAGAAGGAGCTGCTCACATCTGACAGCCAGAAAGCTGCTTGCCATGCCTACCATGGCATCAATGGAAATGGAGTTTCATGCCACCAAAGGAAAAGAGTGGAAAGGAGAACCAGAAATGCTCCAGGGACCTGCCAGCACGGAAGGCCCCAAGCACTCTGTAAGGCTCCAAACCAGATTGATGGCTCTGAAACCAGCGGTTGCACCATTCTCAGAGACACCCAAAGTGTTTCAAAGTGCAGTGAACTGTTTGAAAAGAAACCCTAGGTAACTGGCATGCCAATTTTAGCAGTTTATTAATCTGTTCATCACCTCTGGCTGCATCTATATTACCAGCTTAGCTTGGCGTRTACATTTGAAGCAAATCTCTCCATTTTCACAACTTGCAGTGCTACAATTCACACTGCCAAGCAGTCTCTGAGAGAACAAACTGGATTCCCTCTTGGATAAAATTAGCCTGGAAGAAGCACTTCGGAAGCACATACCAGATGTTAACAGGCATTCACTACATGGGGCTAGACTAGACTAGTCCAAGGTAAAGGGTCCCTGSATCCCTGGTGCCAAGAGATCCCAGGAGCAGCCTCAAAGCTCTCGGGCAGCTGCTGCACCAGGCAGAGCTATTCCTAATTAAACAAGTGACTGTCAAAAACAAGCTCATGCCAATGCAGGTAGGAGAACCCCCCAACAGTCAGGTATATGCTACCACAGTAAGTTGCTCAAATCCAATTTCTATCCCTAGTTTAAAATGGGGAGAATGGTTGAGGTGGACTAACAAACTCTGCATGATACRATAGACCCAAGAGCTTGGGGTTTATAGTATTAGCTCCTCAGCGAGACAGCCTGTAGTTTGAAACTATCTGCTGCAGTCGAGCACGAGGGATGCCACGAAAGGCAGCGAGCGGGACGGGGCTGATGCTGCACGGAAAGGCGCTCGCGCTGCATCTCAGCTGCCGGGGCACGCCAGCCCAGGGAGAACTGCGTTAGAGCTGTGAACACACCTGTGAACCTCCTGTGAACGCACAGGAACTCGGCAACATTAACAGGTATTTTAAAGAATTTCCCATCAAAACCTCCCACAGCGTTTTCTTTAAAGCAGGAGGCAACTTCTCTCACCTAAAGCCCTCACGCTAGGTGGAACTGCAAAATCTGGGAGCACCTTCCAGCAGGGCCGGCACTGCTGTTACCTCTAACAAAACGCAGCAAAACAGGGCACAGACTGGGTGCCAATATCCCCAAGGAACAGGCCTAATACCCAGCCCAGCGACACCCACGCCAGCCAAAGCGGGTCTGCTTCTGAAACTCAGGGAGGAAATATAATTCTAGAGAGAAKGACACAATCATCCTCCTCATCGTCACCCACCCAAATCATCACCCCCCATCACCCACCCATCATCACCCACCCAAATTTACTTGCTGTTACAAAAGCAGCCCTAAGTATAATTGAAATCAAGGCAATTTTGCTGCAGTATTTTTTATAAAAGAGTTTACAATAAGCTTTCTGCTACAAGGCAGAGAAGGAATCTGATGAAACTTGCAGTAAGTTTAAATACATTTGAACAGCTCTCTTACCACAATCATTTCTGAAGGCTCCAGGATGATACATTCGCATCCCCGTTTTCCTCCAGACTGCTTGCCAAAACTAGAGTGAGACAGAAGAAAAAAAACACACAAAAGCAATGAGACGAACAATCTATTTCATTTTTTCCATCAATAAAAGTAATTGACAATACTGCATATTACAATACCTACCCCCTTCCTCAAAAAAAAAAGAGGGGTTAATGAAAACTACTGYGTTAAAAACTAACAATATAGCACCATTGTGATTTTTAATTTACTCTGCACCTCTTATCACAGCTTATTACAGAAAGCCTAAACATAAAGGCTTTTCTTCTGCAAGATCTTTATTATTTGTAGACATTCAAAAACATTCACAATGGCTTTCACTGTTGACACGAGCACATTAGTAAGTGTTAATTAGGCATTACACAGGCTTGGTAAAAAAACAAACAGACTGAAATTTCCAGAACTTGAACTGCTACTTCACACACAACATTTTTATCAGAATTCCCTCCACTCCGCACCCACCCTTCCTTCTCCCAGCAAACTCTCCCCTAGAAGTTCGCCTKAAACTTGTGACTTCAGTCTGTACGTTGGTTCTAACACTAGTTAAAAATATGAAAGAAAAATCCCTAAAAGATGTATTACCGGGAGCAACAAAAAGAGRGGGAGAAGCTAGTCAATCAAACACACTTCAGCTGAATCCCTTGAATTAGTTCCCACCTTCACATCACCTAAAAACACCTGAGGGCACTTGCACTAAGCAAACGCCTGCTAAAAATTCCTGGGCATCTTCCCTGCCTTTTCCATACAGCACACAACTCGGGCATCGCAGGCTTCGGGATTTGGTATAGTTTTTGAAATAGCAACAACAGCACCAGAATCCCTCAGTTGCTCTAAATATTTAATCAAATTTATTTTTAYGGGGTCTTAAACTTGATGTAATTATATATTCTACAGTTTCCAACCCTTTGAAGGCCAGAAAAAGTCAGTACTATAAACTTGATTGCATTTTTAATTTTAAATTCTTACTGTGTGTSCGCCTGTCATTTAATATCTATTAATCTATTACATCTGCATCATTAATTGCAGTCACTCCGTCAGGAGCTTGCAACACCGAAACAGGAAAAAGGGTCCCCGTGTATCAAAAGCAGCTTTGTTTTCCCTTGATCTCTGTTTGCCTCATTTGTAAGAGCCCTTGTTTTCCAGATTCACTGCTATTTGTAGCTAAAAATGCTTAAGCAAACACATCATATGAGAAAGGAATGCAAGCGAGGGCAGCATTATGTCATAGAGCAACCACTAATGGGCCCGGGGCTTGGGATGAGACTGGAGCTTCCCGCCGCACGGTTTGTTGATGCAGCTAGAACCACTCACATAGAATGGATGGACAGGGAACTAACAGAGATGGAACCAGAGCTTTAGGACCTTAAACCTGCCAGCAGCTACAGGGAGGCTCGACTTAACTGAGACAGTCTCACTGAGCAAAACTGCTCCCCGCAGGGAGCCTTGGAGACCTGAGGAAACTGCAGCTCCCTCCTCCTGCCCACCCTGCAAAGGGCTGGCGTTGCAGCAACCCTAACTTGGAAAGGAAACGGCTTGACAACTTCCCTGGCACGAAGAATGGGCAAAGAACAGGCAAAATAAAGTTATTTTCTGTTGTAAAGAACTGGTACAGCAAGCCTAGCTCYTACAAAGCAGGCTCCCTTCAAAATCCTCCCAAATAACCTATTTTGACCCTAATTTATTTCATTAAAAGGGAGTATATGTAAATATTTACAATTTTCTATACACAAATACTCAAAAATGYTTCATATTTAGCTGTCAAATTATTTAGGTATTTGGTCCTAAACACCTGGAATTTCAAGAATTAGGAGTGGAACAAATGGCAGCCATATTAATACTGAAATGTATTAACACCAGCATGTTGAAATTCTTCTTAACTGACCATTTTCCATAGAAAATTCTCAAAACAGAATAGATACTTCAAATGGGCATCAACATTGCCAGTATTTGATCAACAGCTACGGCAGACTCTGCATTGCATTAGAGGCAGGTCTGGGGTAGGACAAGRACATCCCAGCACAGCAGCAAAACAAGCAAAAGGTTTGCGACTTTCTACAACTATTTTGGTTTTATGCACATACTTTTGCCTCTCAGGCTGCCTGTTTATCTGTCAAGTGTCTTTCAAAAGCATCAGACGTGGACGAGCTGTGCTTTTGGTGCTGCAGAGAGAACCCAGCGACCCCAAACATTCAATCACCTGGGCCAGCAACCTGGATGGATTTCTCAAATGCAAATGTCTTTCTCACACAAGCGAGAACACTTTGCCCTGCGAGATGCAGGATGCATACAAAATACAGGAGAATTCTTTGCAGTTTGTTTCTTAAATAAGTATTTCCGCACATACCCCCAAGGCAGAGCTCAACCTTCCTTCGGGTAACGTTTCATTTTTATTCTCCTCAAAGGGCACCCCTCGGTGGGACAGCTCCCCATACACACCCAGGACATCAACTGCAATGTCATGAACTAGAGGAAACGGCCACAAACGGAAGCACCAAAAGTTCCACAGGAACTTAAGGAAAAGTTTCTTCCCAGTGAGGGTGCCAGAGCCCTGGAACGGGCTGCCTAGAGAGGCCGTTGARTCTCCTTCTCTGGAGATCTTCTCAACCCACCTGGACACAGCCTGTGCCACCTGCTCTAGCTGACCCTGCATGTGCAGGAGCTTGAACTAGATGATCTCTAAAGGTCCCTTCCAACCTTAAGCATTCTACGATTCTATAAAACATATTCATTAGTAGCATTATCAACTTGTATTTGCAGCAACCACTTAGAGAAGTTTTCAAAGAAACAGTAGCTCCGGTAGAACTATGCACTGMATTATCATCTCATCTAAGGGTAAATAGAAAGTCTATTTAGTTTTGATAAGCACACGGGCATAAGCCTTAAGCAGTGGTTCTGAAAGCGGAAAAAATAAATCTAGGACAGTTAGTTGCAAAGAGCTTTCAAATGTGCAAACACATATTGATGCCATTTCTTTCCCCAAACCTTTGGGTTTGGGAACAAAAACTTAAGGGATTTAAATCACAACTGCTTCAGCAAGCATCACAATTTGGAACCTTAGTGGCAGCTGTAGATCTGTCAAAAAATTAAGTGCAGCATATGCCAGCAGCAAACAGGGCATGCATATTTATCTAACCTTGGAGCCTGCTGCAGAAAACAAATATATTCCCTGTACAGCTATGGGGGGGCTCTCTTACGAAACTTAAACTGGAAGAGAGGATCAGTGCAGGGGATGTCAGGGCAGCCTTCACTCGCCGAGCCTGGGAACGGAGAAACTCGGAGCCTCCCGCTTATTTTCTCACTGAACTGCACAAATTCAGGAGAGTTTTTAGATAGTAACATGGAAGTCAAACTGAATATATCTTCTAAAACCAGAGCAAGGTATAAATATACCTGAAAATATAATTAAATACATAGAGATTTTAAATTTCCTATGTTACAGAAATCTTAAATTGTATGAACTGCAAGTCATTAATCCCGTGTTTTTATATACCTATACTGATATGTATGGATTTCGTAGGAATTTAAAGGATTTTGTGCACTTCCCATACTGTCAGTCGCATGGAATAGATGGGACGGGCGCCCTGCCCGACACCACCCACAGGCTCCGTTGGGACCTCCCCAACGTCAAAAATCACGGCCTGCTTTATTCCTACCATACATTCTCCAAAAATTTTATTTCCAAAGCAAAAATCTCTTTGAGTTAACAGGTTTCTAGCCAAAAAATTGGTTTCAACCAACAAATGCACTAATGGAGCAGAAGGGAGAATAATTCCAGTTTTCTCCCTTTGCAAAATTTGGGAAGGGCTGGTCATGAGTTTCGTGGAAGGGACAGGAAGAGGGAAGCGCTTGTTTTCGGTAAAGCGACATCCTGAATGTTTCTAGACTTGGTATTTTTCCCGTCAAGGTTCAATTCTCACGTCTGCAGGAGGCTGTCACCCACATAATTGGCTTCAAAAGTTGCTCCTGGCCCTTRATATATTTCCCAGAGTTAATCTCGCTGTGAGTAATCTCCTTCAAATATCCTCTTCACATGAATTATCTTGATTAACAAGCAAGGTTAACACAAAAACCCCTCTAACTTCCTGAAATGCTTTTCTCTACACAACCCGCTTCATTGCTATTCTTTTGTTATGGCCATCACTTTCACATTAGAAGTGCCTTCCTTTCCTACTGCACCAAACCTATTGGTAAATCCAGACAAGACAACCAAGATKATATCATCTTCATACCAGACATTACTGACTCATCTGCTGCTTACCTTAAAAATAATAATAATAAATAAGCTGTTACAGGGCTTTCCTCACCAGTGTCAAAACATTGACTAGATCAATGTTATCTTATATCAACATTATCTTATATCGCTTCCTCAATTTTCAAGCCAATTTTTGAATTGCAGCTTGCTTACTTCTTCTAAGTTCAAGAGAGAGCCCTCTCAAGGATAAGCCGTCCTAAGTTAAGGCCCAGCTCATTCAAGTACCTCAAGGAAGTAATGAAGCAATRAGCACCCACATTCTAATGCCTCAGACACAAAGCAGCCTAATGAAGCACATGCCAGGGTTTATTTCAAGCTAGAATCCACTTGCTAACTATTACCTGCGCCTGCTCAGCCAGTTCCTCCAGCAGGAGTTGCGTCAAGGCCGGCTCTTGACCATTTCTAATCTGGACGTAGCCCAGTGCCTTAAGCCCAAATTCCCACCCTTGGAGTCTTCCCCACATTAAGGATTCCTGTGTGGTTCTCACCCACCTTCTTCCCGGGATGACTCGGAGCCGTCGCCCGTGTCCTGCATCACCTCCGTGCAATGACGCCCATGTCCAACCGCTCTCCCCTCCGCCTGGGCGCTGCTGYGCTTAGGCCACTCGTCCAACAGACCAGACAAGGCCGGGTCTGGGCACCAAGCAAACCAGCAGCCTGCCRCAATAATCTGCACACCAGGCAGGGAGCATCTCTGCCTCCCTCAGCACTCTTGCAATATCTGAATTTTTTGGATACTCCTTGCTTTAGCCCCCCACATCCATCCTCCCCTTTCCTCCATGGGGATTGAAAGAAAAGGTGGATCAGTACCCTGAACACAGCAGCCTTTCATAACGTTTATTATACCAATAATGAACAGGTAAAACGTGTTCATCGGGCATGCAGAGCACGGCATCACGCTTTGCATCACTCAGAGCAGCTCTCTGAACAGACAAGTGTCCTTCATACCCTATTTTAAACTCTCACAATCTATCTTCCCCACCAATTACAGCCACTTACACTGTTTAAGGTGACCAGGCATTGTTTCCTAAATCATAAAATCATAACAAAATCCTAAACTAAGAGGCTCTGTAATAAATAATTACTTTTTTAAAAAGCAATAATTTCCAGTAATTATCTTCCTTGCTATCAACTTCTTATATCCTGTCTTTAAAGTTTCTCTTCCACATTGTATTTCAAAGATGATTTATATATAATGCTATCCTGTAGGTTATTTTCACTGTTATTGCTTAAAAAAAAAGAAAAAAAGACATAAAACCATGTTTTTGCATAAAATTCTGTCAAGAGAAAGATAGCTCTGTAACATCCAAGGCAATGAAAATGAAGGCAACGCTATGTTTTCCTACAGATGCTGAGTTAAGCCTCCTTTGAGGATGACTCACATAATCAGAAACTTGGTTGGGGATAAGAGATAATGCAGAACATTAAGTATTACTTTAGATGTAATTAAAAAGCTGCTAATTATAATTTTGAAGGAGTATTACTATGTCATCCAAGGTACCATTTCATACCCAAACTGCCTGTAAAGGACTTGTGACTGCAGCTCCCTCAGCGTGACACGAACTACTCGGACGAGAAAAAGTCACCGGGAGAATCACGTGAGTAGAGAACACTAAAAATCACAGTGTTTTATTTTAAATTGTGATTTGAGGTTCAGCAACACAAGCAGCACTGAGCGGGAAGCCGCTGTGTCCCGTGCCCTGTTTGCTTCTCCGGGCGGCACCTCTCCCTCTCCATACGTGGGCACGATGGGACAGGGAATGCGAGAGGGAGCAGCACGGGTGCCCAATGGAAGTTAGCATGAAAACCAGAAAGGGTCAAAGGGATGCAAGCATCCTGTTGCGCACCTTAAATATAACTCCCAATAAGTTCAATTTACCTAAGTGCAGGGGTGTGCATTTCTCTTCTAAACATTCAGCACACCACAATTCCTCTCATATTTGAGGTTTTCCCTCTCCCTTTCCCCCTATCCACTATAATGAGAACGTGGTCAGAGAAGTATTGGGTATCTCTTCGGGTATCCAGAAGAGAAGTGTGGTTATTTCCTTTTCCTGGGCTCTCACTACGTAAGCGAAGGATAAACCCCACGAACCACCCCAGTTTTCATTTAACAGAACTTTGGGATCCTTATTATCACCTAGCAGTTATTTTTGCTCATTATCCACTATAGAGCCAGGTGCAATCCTGTAAACTAGCAACAACAGATCTGCTTCACCCACACATTTTTTTTTCTTTAAATTAGGCTTAATAATGCAGGTAAATCCCACACTTTTCAAGCTTAGCTAAACAGCAATTTTAACTAAGCTTCATACAAAATCAACCTGCAGCACCCTCACTTCTGGCACTGCTGAATTCCAGTCTCTCTAGGAGTGTAATGTCCAACCTATGCCTGTTCAACTACTGAGGTGAAATTTTCAGTCCTACGTTTTATAATTGGTATTTGACATGAAATTCAAATATATGGCTTTATATAGATAAATATAGATACATTTGAACCACAGGAATCTTTTTTAAGCTCATGAAGTTATAGCCGATTCACGGCAAGTGAAGTGCTAGTAAGGTGCCGCCCGTGTCGTCAGGAGCCGGCACACTCGCGTTCGTGAGGAAGGACACGTACGCTGGCTGGGTATCCCTCCGTTGTTTATTCATCTCATTGTCCTGCTCGCCAGGCCCAAGGGAAGCACCCTCATTCCCGAGTGAGCCCGGCGGGAAGCGGGCAGTGGAACAACCCGGAGAGCACCGGGGGCAGCAGCCTCCGTGGCCTGGGTTACTCGGCACCCAGGAACCGCCGGAGAGGAGGAATCCATGCGGGAGGCAGCGCGTCCCACGGGAAGCCTGCCTTCCACCCGAGCTCCTTGGGAGAGGCAGCGCTTCCCTTGGTATCGCACCAAACACCTCCCAGACCGGYACCCAGGCAAGAGAACAGGTATCCAGGTCAGACCCCCCAGCATTTCCAAAACCGAGATTGCAAACAGACACAGAGATTCCAAATAGACACAGAGTGGGATACAGAGTAYCCCACACAGCTAAGTGACTAGAATTTTTTGTTTATTTGGATTTTTTTTTTCTTTTTAAAGCTCCAAAGCCTAGAAGTGCAAGTTTAAAACAAACACACTAGGTGTAGCTTCAATCAGGGATGATTCCGAATGACGCACGAGGTCAAGCAGAGCACTACAGTACAGCAAGGTCCAACTCGCATCAAACATCATACTCCTATTAAAGCAGTTCACATAACATTCATTGCTTTGCAACTATGAAATGCAAAACCTTGTCATRCACACGGCAACCAATAGCACAGACACTATCCTCTTGCTTTCCTTAAAAATATAAATACATATATAAATATATGTATATTATATTAACATTAAACATATATGYCATTAAACATAGACTCAAGCCAAATTGTATAAAGCTGTATTATCTAAAAATCCTTTACGTACCTGCAAGGTGGCAAAAACATGGAATCCTTCATCAGCACAGACCCCGAAAGCAGGATGTACCAGCATCTTGCTATAGTTTCTGAGCTGTAAGATAGGGATATAAAAATAGACTCTTTGAGAGAACTCAACAGTACATTATCTAAACACTAGTGTAGTAAAGTAATGGTTGACCAGGCTGCCCACTCTACTTGTGCACTGTAAACCTCAGAACCTCAATGGAACATTACCAAGAATTAACATTTTTCAACATCTATATGCAGATTACAATGGCATTTAAGTCAAATTTAAGACAATTAACAAAATAAGATTACTCATTTTCAATGAAAAGCTCTCATTCCAAGGAAAGCATATATAAAACTAATAGTATAAAAATGCTTTTGTTGTACCCTCAAGTTGATTATCACTTCAACACTCACAGTAATATCACACAGACCTGTCAAGACTTCTGCATGAAAGACAAGACTTGTACGTCTGACTGCTGTGCTGCTCTCGCAGCTCAGGCGGATGCGGAATTGTCTCGTGTGACAAGTGATCCTGGAGCTCAAGCRATCCCGGATGGTTGGGGAGGGGACCTGGCACCCATTTCTCTTTATATCACAGAGCTGTAAACTCACATTTGCAGAGCTGCAGAGCAGGACGAAGCTACTGTGTTTTACTGCAGCTCCTTGCCCCTCTTTTTAGAGAGGTGCACACCACAAGCAATGCTAAAATAGGAGAAAAGTGTATTTGTAACTCAGCAGGAGCTTAGGAAGTCCTCAAAACTAAAATACTGGTTCTGGCAGTTTCAGACAAATGTGAGCTCTGTCCCTCTCCCTCGCAGGGCACCCCTGCGAGTGATTAAACCCCTGCCAGACAGTCCGCACCAAGACCAGGGGAAGAGTGCCACCTACTGAGCCACCCAGGCCATCCCACCAGCCTTCTGGTGCCACTGGGGGCTTCGGGGACAACTTCRGGTGTTCTCAAGTGCTATCTGGACACATACGGAGAGACTAAACGATGCACCGGGGCACGCAGAACAGCGCTGCTGCTGACGGTCCTGCCGCGTGTACTCACCAGAAGAGAACCTGGTTGCCCTTGTACCGCTCATAGCGGGCGCTCGATGACATTATTCTGAGGGAAGAGGAGGAGAAAAATTACTTCAGTGCAAATCCCCATACATCRTAAGCCATTGATAACCACATTTCAGCAGAATAACTTTAAGGTTTTAAGGCCTTAAACGCAGCTACTTTTTGCTTCAAGGACAAACTTAACTATAAAATTCAAATTATAACAGCATTCTTCATTATCCASATAGATAAAATACAGCGTGTTCTCCGAGTCTTTAAATCACTCCTACACATTGGAATTACCCATAGCAACAGAACTGAAGGAATTAAAATACCTCTAATGCTCTTTTTGTGCTCTGCTGGCCTTTATGTATTCTGAGATCATCTGAATGTCTTAATTATTAAAAAGCATTTGCGGTGCCTTCACGCTACTGGGGCTCAGTAGCCAGACTTGGTTAACACTTTCCTAACTAACACACGGGARCAGCTTTGCTCATCTGCAAAGACATTCACATTTATGGATTGCACTATGCAACACTAACAGAGTTCACCCTACTTTACCTTAACTGATGTTCCCTGAAATGCGAGAGGATGTCCAGTCCATGAAGGAAGGAATAGATAGTGCTCAAGTCCTTAAAAAAATAAAAAAAGGGAGGGTGGAGAGAGAAGAAAAGAGACATCAGCAACAGCATTCACAGCACCCATCACTTTGTGGTACTTCCAGTTCTATAGACCTAAAAAACAGAACCAGGGACAAAAAACTTATGCACAGATATAGATTGAAAAATGCTGTCCACAGTTAACTTGACTAAGTACTAACAGGGACCTGCAAATGATGCCCAAGCASTTACCTGAGCAAGACTTTGAAGTACATTACTATTATTGCATGTGTTTGTGAATAGATGATTTACAAGGATGGACCACAGCACGGGTCATGTGGAATACACCAGATAAGATGGTTCATATATTTAAACAAATAATGGAATTAGCAGCTTCTCCCTGTACAGCATCCTCTTGATAGGAAAGGCCAAAGCTCTCGGGAGAGGGATTCACCCCTGCACTTGGCAGCCYGAGCAGGGGGCTCCTAGCACCGATGCACACACAACACAACCATTCTGCACCAGCAGCCATCCCAGGCCCTGGGAAACACGTTCTGGGCTTTCCAGAGCTGCGTTTATGTCACATCTATAAAGGAGGAGGCAGCACGAATGCTCGCCTCAGAACTCACAGCGGAAACGTTCCTTGGCTCAACAGCCAAYGTTTAGAAATGTAATGGCTACAGACTCTTACACCAAATGGAAGGTCGTATATCACCGCAGGACATCCAAAGCAATAAAGCTCAGATTTTTGTTTAAACGTCATTACCGAAACCCATAGAAATTATACAGCAGTGCAGACRCTCTCAACTGCTGTTGAAGCTGGACTGCTGGGGAGCCAGGCTGGTATTAGTATCAGATGTTACAATTAAATAAGAAAAGCTAGGGTTTTTTTTTTCCACCTYTCATCACTCTGTGTCCACACACTGCTTCCCAAGTTTGATTTCTTTCTAAATGYCGTTGACACTAAGATATAAGAGAAGAGGTCTTTAAAATATGTCTTACACTAAGTCTTTCTGGCATCAGTTACGGAAAATTTTAGCCTGATTAAAAGCTCCTATTGACAGCAAAGTTGAAGCGATACACATGAGAAGTTCCCACATCCTTTCTTGAGAGCTCTCCTGGAGCTCCAGAGCTACGGGCCCGAGCAGCTTCACTCGGCACCTCCTCCCAGGGCACAAGGGAGGATTTTCACAGACACTCGGGCAAAGTTTTTCCTTCTCCTTGCACATCCACATGGAGATCTGGTGAGCGAGGTTTACGTGCATCCTGTCAGGCACAATCTTTTCCTGATTAACTGAAATCACAGAAATCACACTCCAGCCAAGTCTTACCAACCTTCTTCAGTTCCTGCCATGTTATTTAAGACTAGATCCTTACAGCACCTCTCAAAGTGTGTTGGAGGCCCTGAGCTTAAAGGGTTGTTTGGTATTCCTGCCAGTGAAGAACGTACTTTTAATCACACTTCTATTCAAGGCACCCAACTGCAGTTAATTGCAGGTTATGTGGCCACCTAGTGGGAACAAGTCGTCAGYCCGGCCGCAGACTAAAGAAATCTGAATTCAGATATGAAAATATTCCCCCCATCTATTCAATCACCATAAAAGTGCAAACAGGCTTAGAAGCTGTTACTTTAAAAATGCATTTTGTACCCCGGAGCATCAGTTATGCAAGAGGGCGATCACACAACCACGGGGCAAAGGGCAGAGATTATTTCCCCGCGACGCCCATTCGGGAAAGGGACTTTGCGAACACGAGCGCAGGAAAGGGCRACAATAAAAGTCCCCATAAAGTATGGACTGAAGAGTGAAGGCTTCCCTCATCCTTCTGCATAACCTCTTAGAACAACCGAATCTCTTCACATTTGGAACAACTGAAGCAATAATCAATGAATAATTTCTCTGCATGCACCAAGCCAGGGAAGAAGTTTAGACCACAAAGCACAAGAATTTTATTTGTTGAGTCAAGATCAAGCTAAAGCACCGCGTCCAGTATCCTTATCTATCTTTTATATGYGTTCTCTCCTTGAAAGCTATGCCCACGCGAAATCCTCCACCTGCAACAGCAAGCTACGTGTCGGGGTTATTAAGGGGTACGTTGGCTCACAGCTCCACATGAAGCGTCTAGAACAGGAGCACAGAAACCCGGACTTCGCTGCTGATGGTGCCTTGATATCCCGGGTCTGTGCTAGGACACTCCAATGTGAATCACAGCCTAGGCAGAGACGTCAACAGCCTTTCAACTTGAACCCAACATCTTCTGTCATCTTGCACAGCCCGCACAGAGAAGCCTGATGAGCCGCTCACCCAGGGACAGGGAAAAACACTGAGATTTAAGGGAAAAGACAGTGTTAACATCATGCAGTTTTCTTTAAAAAGAGATTCCTCCTCCTAAGGTGCTGGGGAGCCAGCCCCTTAACCGAGCACTGACCATGGGCCGCATTCCCCATGTGTGCACTTACCACGAGATTCAGCAGCTGGAGAATGAAGGGAAGGAAGAGAATCACCAGCGGCAGCGATGGGAAACCAGCCCGTGAGAACAAACCAGCCTGCGACACCGCCTGGAGCGGAACGCTCCACTTGCCCCAAACACCTCATCCAAAAACGATTCGCTACTTCTAGGGGTTTTTAAAGGATGGTGAAACAGGTTAATCGCTCAGGTGGCAACCTGTAGCTTTAGGGAATAGCCAACATCACCAAAAGAATTATAAATAAATAAAAACTACAAAGAGAATTGCTGGGGAAGGGGTGATGTTCAAGCCATCCTTGTTTAAACCTCCCCATTTTATGCAAACTTTATGAAATCTGAAATTAAGACTCTAATGGAAAGGTCTGGAGAGGTCCGGATTATTTAGATCTGAACATAAAATTTTCCAAGTCAGAAGAGGGGGGAGCGGGAAAAAAAAATAAAAAGGAGAGAGGAAAAAAAAAGTCCAGCCAGCACAACTGTAAATCACATGAGTCATATTCATATGCTATAGGTTAGCAATAATGTTTCCAAAACAAATTCACATGCGATACTCTGGAACGGGGATGAAATTATTGCATTAAGAATAACTTTGCAGCCTAGCAAAGCTCCACATAAAACGAAGTCCTGCTGCTCTAACTTGAGGTGTCCCCAATCCAGGCGCTCCCGGATTATTTTACTTAGAAATAGAGCAGATTTCCTGCTCAGTATTCCAGAGCAACTTGTTCCAAAATGACCTCAGAGCTGTGAGCTCTGCTGACTCTTGAGCAGAGCTACCCGGGCTCTTGGGCAGAGTTGCAGCGGGCACAGCGGGGCAAAACGCAGCTCCCGGCCGGTGCCACACGCGAGGGGCAGCGCGGTCCCCGAGCAGCCACCACCGCACGCAGCCTGTGCGGCACTCGGCAGGATGCACCCATCGCCACAGGGGACCTCTGGGTGTCCTCTGTGTCCCCAGGCGCTGGGATCCTGCCCCACGGCGGCCGAGGGGTCCCGGCTGAGCGCGGTGAGCAGCGGCCGGCGGCGGCAGGGACTTGCCGAGCAGCCGGAGCACTTCAAAGGCGCGCGCGGGAACGGCTGCGTCAGCGAGATCCAGGCACCGCGCTCGCCCGCCAACCTGGCCCGGGGAGCTGTGCAAAACCTGTCTCTCCATCCCGCCCCACACGCATTAAATTCCTGCTGCAGGGACATGTGCTTGGCTCGGTTACTGCTCCCCACACCCAGCCCTGAGTAGCTGCCAAGCCACCCAGGATTCCCTACTTGGGATGGAAGCTGTTTTTAAAGGCACACAAAGATGGTCCAACAGCACTTTGCACCCATACTTTGTCCGAGGGTAGAGAAGACAGTTGCCAACACGCACAATTTTATAACACTTAAAGAGAAAAATGGCTTTCCGTAGAACCTGTTACGGACACAGCTCTACCACAGCTTATATACTTCAAAGAACAAAACAACACACACCACACATTTCTGCCTTTAAAAACAAAGGTAATATGCCAATATTACCATGCTAATAACCTCCTCACTCCACTGGCATTCAAGCCCAGCGCCAGGAAGGACCTTTCCGAGAAGGCGGCTCCAGGGCCGGAGCTGCCTCCCGATCTTCCTCGTCACAAAGAGCTGCTTCTTTCCTTCCGCGCTTTCATCAGAGAAAGCGCCAAGCAGGAAACAAGCCTGGAAACCAAGGGAAACCAGAATCAACCATCCACTTTATGCAAAGATAAGGGGTTTAACCTGCTCTCGGACAGCCCCTCTGTATTGARCTTGTTTTAAGGAGGAGGTTGGAGCGAAGGAAGCTGCAGCGGCTCCTGGCACGGGGGCCGTGCAAACGGCAGGCAGCAGGGCTGGCTGCGGCCTCAATGAGCCTTTCAGGGGCGCCCTCAATGCCCCTCTGTGCCGGCGGGCGCCGCAGGAAACGTTACTCAGCCTCGCTTACGGCTCCCTTCCTGTTGCTTCACCGACGGGCGCAATCTGCCCCGTTTCCTTTAGGCCCCGTTGAAGGCCGGTCGTAAAAATAGTCCTCCTGAATTCTTTCCTGATAGTGTAATAGTAGGAATAAAAACAGAGAGGCGGGCTCGCTGGAACCGCCTGATCCGCACTGTGGGTATTGGGACGGCTCCACAGCAGCCTGCGATGCTGCTCCCAGCGGCCTGACCACGGCCTGCCCCACACGGCCGCCGAGGAGCCACACAGCAGCACGTGCGGACAGCACTGCCTCTCGACTGAGAGCAAGGCCTCGAGGCGACCCAGAAACCAGCTCCTTTACATCTCAATCTCTGCATCTTCTGCGGAGCTGCGGAGAGCCCAGCACTGGGCTACGGCTACGAGGATGATCAGGGCCTGGAGCATCTGCCCCGTGAGCAAAGGCTGAGGAAGCTGGGCCTGGTCAGCCTGGAGAAGAGGAGGCTGAGGGGGGACCTGAGCAGTGTCCATAGACACCTCAAGGGAGGCAGTGAGGAGGACAGGGCGGCCTCTTTGCAGGGGTGGCCAGTGACAGAACTAGAGGAAACGGCCACAAACGGAAGCACCAAAAGTTCCCCAGGAACTTAAGGAAAAGTTTCTCGGCAGTGAGGGTGCCCGAGCCCTGGCACAGGCTGCCCAGAGAGGCTCTGGAGTCTCCCTCTCTGGAGATCTTCCCAACCCACCTGGACGCAGCCTGTGCCGCGTGCTCTGGGTGACCCTGCRTGTGCAGGGGCTTGGACTGGATGATCTCTAGAGGTCCCTCCCAACCTTCAGCATTCTGTGATTAATCTTCTCTGCCTGGTCAATGACATTGACATAAACAAATGTATAGAGTACCACAGCCTTAGCATTTGACATTAGCAGAAGCAGAAGTGCAGAAGAGCAGCACCTCACAGCTAGAGAGCAGAGTTTCCTTCAAAACATCCTCCTATTTATCTGAAGGCCATTTCTTCTAAAGCACATTTAAATACAAGTATTGAGGCAATATCAAGAATAGATGGATTAGCAGTTCAGATCAGTGAAAATACTYCTGTGAGGATCTTGCAAAGATCAATAAGGTCCAAGTAGCACTAACAAGGAATGAAAGAAGCAGCATTATGTCCTGCAACTCAAAAATAGGCAATAATTGGGCTTTTTCAATCTATGGTATTAAAGCACTTCTTATACTAGCAGCAAACTCCAGCATGGTCTTAAATTGCTGCTGGAGACTCCACCCAGGAGMATTTGTGCAAAATAAACTGGTTGAGCCACCTCAAAAACGTATTCCATTATCAAGGAAAAAGAACAGGAACATTAATATCTAGAGCAAATATATTAAGAGAAATACATCCTGTGACCATAAGGTATCAGCACAAAGAACAAGGCTCCAACAAGCAGTATTAAACCCCTCACGTGTTTCTCTCCCAGTAAGTGCCCACCTCTGCTCATATCTATGAGTGAAAAGTAAACCACATCACCCAACTAATGCAGTAGCTACCTACGCTGCTGCTGCCTACACAGGGCACCAACATGAATATTACCGAGGAATATTTTCAGCACGTACTTCCACTTTCTTTCACATACRACTGATCTGCACATGTTATTCTGAGAACATGCGAGTTCTCACACGGCATGAGGATAGACGGATGTTGCATGATACTTTGCACATTAGGGCATATATATATATATATATATGCCCTATATATATATAAAATATATATATACACACACATGCGCATACTTCTTAAGTACTAAAAGTGATTTTTAAAAAAAATCTACAAGCAGGAATTAAGAAAACAAGATGACAATATAGAAGTTAGCTAGCCTGAATTTGCTAGTTAATACTGGCAACTGCAGAAACACAAACTACGTTCTTGCCTAAATAAGGCTTAACTTTATCTATACAAGTGACAGATTTTTTTTTTTTAATTTTTTTTTT
>NW_020454172.1:942274-956238 GCF_003342845.1 Nothoprocta perdicaria
CGAAAAAAAACAAAAAAAAAAAAAAAAAAGAGACTTGCTCTTTTGCAAATCGGGGAAGCAATTGACAACATCAGTTAATAAGTGCAAAGCCAAAAAATAGGACGTGCCCTTTGTTTCCCAGCCTGCCAGGAGCTGTTTTTACAGGCTCACACTCTCCTTCCCTGGGAAGTACCACATCTCTGAACAAGGTGAACGCATCGTGCCCGCGCCTTAATGTGGCTCCTTGCAACACACACGTGGTTGCAAGAGCAGACTTACAAATTCCATCTCACTCCAAGGAATAGAAGCCTCCATAATAAAAGCAGAAAAATAAAACAGATCTGGTTTAAGAACAGAGGCCCTGGGCCCATTATTACAGTTTATTTATAGAGTGAAAGTACTACCATTCAGCATAGTACTCCCGAAAATACAAAAAGTAAAACATTTATACTTGAAAATAAGAGTTTTCTTTACTCACCAACAGCTCCCCACACCCAATACAGATAAACACCTTCCACCCAGGCACCCTGGACTATGTTGATACAAGACTCCGGTAGAAAGAAAAGCATTTGGAGGAATGAAGGAGGAAAATTTTTTAATTATTTTTACTGCTGTTTCATCACACTGAGTCAGCGCTTCTGGAGCTCCATCTTGGCCAGAGAACTTCCTTTGGAAAAGCTGATTTTGCAAAGCGAATACCCAGGGCCCTAAACTGAAAAGCCAAGAACATTAAACCTCATTTACTGAAAATGAGCAACTTATAGAGAGTTTAGAATATCTGAAGTGCAATTCAGCCTTTACCCTGGATCAGCACAACAGTATAGCTATGAAAAAAAAGTAAAACATTATCATTAAGTTCCTAGACACTCATTACTGAGTTTCAAAATATATTTCAGACTTAAAGATTAATGCTAGAAAGCTAGAAAGAAGCAGTCTTGAGAACACAGAGATCACCATGTCCAAAGTTGAGCCCCRGGGTGACTGGTGTTGAAGAGCAGAATGGGACATGGAAGGGCTTTCTCTTGGAGATGGAAGACCCCAAGAGCAGCACCCTTGGTGCTCCTCAAGAGCTGTCTGAAGTCTACAAGTTGAGTGGCTGACATCAGCAAGTGTCTGGTCGCTTACACAAAGCGCTGCAAGAAGAATAATCCTAAAAAAGCAAATTAGCAGCTGCAGACCAAAAAGAGCAAGAGCTTTTCTTTCAGACCCGTGCTCACCATGGCACTAGCGCGGGGACTCGGAGCTCTCCTGGCCCATCCTGCCACCGGATGAGCCGCTCCCAACAAGACGTTCCCGATGAACAGCGCATGGGGAAGGCTTGGGGAGCGGCAGAACCACTGCCCAGCACCTACAGAACCACCTCACAACGCAGCCCCACCGGTAACACGCAAGACACGGGCTACCCGTTGAGTTACAGGGCACGAGATAACATCGCAGCCTGCTCTCCGATCAGCCAGTGCATCCTCATCAAGGAGAGCAAAAACTTCCGAGCCTGTAATTACTTGCACATACCAGCCCCAAATAAGCCACATTCAACTCTGTCGTTCCTCTGAAACCATAATCAACACTAATTTGTCCTGCAATACCCCAGAGATTTCTGCAGCTCCTCGCTCTTTCAGTATTGCTCAGCCATATCCCATATGGAGATACAGTAAGTCTCTTACAAAGAGCCCACCACACACACAAACTTAAAGCAAGTACCAAATACAAGTTTCTAAGAAACAGTGCARTGCATTAATTGAAGAATGAGACTTTTGACTCATCAGCTCACGTCAGGGGAAGACACACGTACCCCGTGATGAAAGCCGAGCCTGGAAGCCCGAGCAGAATGCTGCAATAAAGCGATTACAACAGAGCCATCTCCGAATGGTAGTGCCCRTGCTAGAGATGCAGGACACACACACCCCAGGCTCTCCTCCTTTTCTTCCCCCCTAGAAGCAGCAGGAAGATTTAATATTGCAATTTAGATACTTTATGTGGCTCTGAAAAAAAGTGGTGTATTTATAATGCATGGGAATCTCATCCAGACACCTCACGGCTGAAGCCCACCCAAGCGCACGGCGGTCTGGCAGACCTATCACCTGGAGCTCTCCTTTCCGCAYAAGTGTTCATTACTGGTGAAGCTGTATAATTATTTCAGGCAAAAATAGAGGCATGCTTGTCTAGAGCTTAGGAAAACAAAGCAACATCATCACTGGCTGAAGTTATTAAAGCTGAACCCTGACCTCTGAATTCTACCTACTCTAGTTTGCAAGATGAGGGACCTAAGCCAGGTACACGGGGAATCTTCAGCTTTTCTTAAAAAATCTACCTTTCTAGGCAGCACCACACTGCTCAGGAAGTTACCTATGGATCTATATACCACATAACCCCCTTTTTGGCTAACGTGTGCAGAAAAAAACGTGTGCATGTGGAGCTGGGCGCTCCACCCAGGAGGGTAACCCGTGGCGCTCGAGTCAGTCTGGAGCAGCAGACTAGCACAGACATGCAAGAAGCTGAGCAGTTCTTCCTAGCGATCCCACTAGCTCCATTAAGCCTCCTACTTTCTGAAACAAGGCTGCCTATTAGGTGGGAAGGGCCACCGTGTCTTTAATTTGAATATATGATTTAATACTGAAATTTTGACCATGGAAGAATCAATTAATTGGGACAGAGGAATAGGACCAAGATCCCAGCATGTGGCTGAAACTGTCTAACAACCCACTGCCAAGCTGAAGGGCCAGCCCACTACACCCCATCCTCAATGCCACGTTTTGTCACCTCCTCCTTAGAGTCAACACTGTCAATGACCCGGTTAGCCTGGTAAACAGGAGGAAGAAACACTCAGCAAAAGCAAACCATCCTCCATCGTGGTAAGCAGTAGACTAGGCTGCTACAGAAGCGGACAGAAGGGCCCCTTCTGAAGCAAAGGACCATCAGATCTAGTCAGGGCATTCTCAAATGCTGAACAGCCATGTCAAAGTCACGTATAATGGCATTGACAGAAGAATTTTCTGAAAGAAGCACTACAGAGTTGTTTAACAGGTCAGCAGTCAACATAGGACAACAAATTTCCTTCCTACTTCAGATGGGAAACAGGAATAGAAACCTCCATCAACAAGGACCACTTCTACTTTGCCCAGCCTGCAGTAGGGGCAGAAGTTTGCTCAGTTCGGCAGTGTTACATGGAGTCCTGAAAACACAGACTAAGCGAAACTAGACTTAGGAATAACCCTGTTGCATAAGCCACAATATCCAGTAGTCATTGGCAAGCACAGCTCTGACAGAAGGGTGAAAACCCTCCCAGAGACAGCGTTCAGCAACATAAGCAAATCCATGACCTCTGAAGGCCAAGTTCACAACAGTTTTGGAAGGGAGTTGTCGTTCTCCAGCTCCTCCAAATACAAATTATCATGGTGAGAAATATTAAGACACTCCAAGAACTATATGCTAGCTACACAATTCAAACAAACTTTTATATCTTCGTAGGAATTCATATTTGGCTAGAACAACCTCTTTGGCTGTTTGTGCCTGCAACACAATGCGAGATCTCTTCTCCAGACCCAAAAAACAACTTTGGAGGTTCATTATTAATCAGTCTTTGCAGGAATGCACTGCTTAAATGTCAATGCTTTAATCAAGCACAGAAAGATTAAAAAGAGAGAATCCCTCAAGGCAGTCATTTTTTCCTCCCATTCTGTAAGGTTTTGCTAGACTTTCTTAACATGCTAAAAAGATAACCAATAATTAGCAGAGCTAAGGAACCTGGAGAAACCAGTTGCAGAATGCTAAATAATTTGTGCAAACTTCCCTGAACTAGGGGTATTTCCAAAATACTCTTTTAAAATCATCAAAAGGGGAAGAAGGGTGTATCACAGTTTCATCAAACAAAGGAAAAACCTCTATATTTTCAGCCTGAGGGCACTGGAACAAGAAGACCTCCTAGTTTCAGGAGCAGCTTGTCTGGCAGTCACTCTAGCAGCAGAACCGATTTTATGGCAGCAGCAGGTCTGTAAGGAGAAGCAGAGCTCCCGACGCCTCATAGGTCTGTCTTCAATTCACTTCCCAATGAAAACAAAGGTTTTTTGCATGTGCTTAAGAAAGTCTGCAAACTAGAACTCGTGCAGGGTTTATGCTGGGTACGTTCCTCCAGAACATACAGCTTGTTTGACACAGGCAAAACCACTGCAAGACCAAGAGCCTGGTTTCCACCTAAAGATTTCCAGTCCTTTGTACTCCTGGGATGGGAATATAAGCACACCTGATACAAAGTCTTACCAGGCAGTGACATCCACTGTGACAATGCCAGGAATACGTGGCCATTGTCAGACAAGGCCTTGAAGATCCATCCTTTGCATCCGCAGGAACAGTGCACATGGAAGCTTCTTAGGATTGAGCTTTATCTTCATAGTCTTCATTTGTGCTACAGACACCCAGTTGTCCTTACTCAAAGCAGTAACACTTATTTTGACAAAACTACTTCTGTTATGGAAAGACTCCTCTAAATCTTGCACCAAGCTGTGCTACACTACTTGAAGAGTTCTCCTTTTAAGGGTATTTAAATTTTTATTATGACTCTTAYTCAGTGAATTATTTTAGGGTTTTAATACCATTTTTTGAGGAATTAAACACCTACACATCTTAACTGCCTGTCCTCACCTTCAAATCCCTCCGCAGTTTTGGAGAACTAAAACAGAACAAAACAGAACTGTGTTTTTCTTCTATTTAGCAACTTTTCTGAATGCCAACAGTACTTGAAGTTCTCCTCCACCTCCTTCCACACCCTCTTCTCGCCCTTCTTTACTATTCCAATATCTCCAAGGAATTCTTATTCTAAGGCTAGTAATGAGGCACTGGAGTCATCCTTGAGCTCAAATGAACAGCTCTGCAGAACACACCCTTACATAGTAAGAAGTCTCTGAAACTCCTTGTTAGAAAATTGGATAATACAACAGGAAATTGCAGGAAATACAACAGCAATAACTTAACTGAATGTTTTCTGTGGTGAATAAAACTCCGCTTTTGAATGTAACATTAACACACACACACACTTAACATTCAGTTAAGTTATTGCTGCACAGATGTAACTAAGTGCATGACCCCACAGCATGGAGAAGGATGTATATTAAGGGAAATAAGTTCCAGTAAAGAGTTCCAGGCCTTGATGCTAGTTTCTGGTTTGACTCTCAGGGCTGTCACTTACAGCTGTCATTAAAATGAAAAACTATTTTTTCCAGGAACAGTTTAGTGGAAACACAGATAGGAAAAGTCATCTTAGAGCGAGCATGCTTTGTGTGCTCCCTGGATGATTAACATGGAACAGAGTCACCTTGATTCTCTCCTTTAGCAATGTTCAAGGTTCACATGAGTAGAAACCTTGGTATTTGCCAAGAAGAATCAGAGCTTCATCCATGAAAGTTCCAGGTCCTGGATTAGATGGTCACCAGTTTGACTTCAGACTGGAACACAGCTAAGAGTGACACTGTAGTCACTGGTCAGCTACAACACTGGTGTCACCACAGCGACCGGGGTGCAGGGTGCCCGGAATTGTTCTGCAGCATCTAAAGTCGTCTTCAGAGGTRCCGACGTGCAAAAAAACCTAGTCATTTTTCAACGTTTTCAACTCAAAAAGAGTCGTTTTTCAACTGTATACAGCCTAAGCTGCTCAACAGCAACAGACGAGCAAGTTCTCAACACCAAGAGCTGCCTGTGTCAGCCAGGGGCTGCAGCATTAGGCCTCGCAGCGGTACTTTCTGAAGCAAGGTGAAGAGAGGTCTAATGGATGGTAAACAAGGGAAAGTTCAGCGTTCTGAATACGAGAGTAATTTCATAGCAGGACCAAGAAATTCCAATTAAATATTCACGCCCACGCCCATTTCTCAAATTCCTTTAACAACCAACACGGACTAAAAAGCCGTAGTATGAGTGGGACACAAGAAAAGAAGCAGCACCGGCACTCACAGAGAGAACAATAACCTCCAACATATATATTTTTTAAACTTATATATATAWAAAAAAATTACCTAGACACCACACCAGCAATTTTCTTCCACGTAAGACTTCCATAGAAGAATGTCTTACAGCAGAATTTCCTTTAAAAGTCATGTTTTACACGCACCCACCTTTCAGAAAAGGTACTGGAAGAGTTACTCATGTAAAGCACGTCACAGATTAGCTGTATGTACACACAGCAATCAAACAAGGCGAATGATAACRTCACACAAATTATCAAGCCCAAATGCTTTTGCTACTGCAGCACTGTGGCCAGATTTCCTTCAAGTGAACCTCAGCAAGYAGGAGCAGAGAAAGACGGGGCCTTGGATATTTCTGCACAGCTACACACATAAGAGAAAGGCCATATTTTCATTGCGCTCGATTAGGATGCCCAGAATTTCATCATATTTTAAATGCAAGAGCCACTCAAAGCCCTGGGATCAGCCAGCACGCAGTAGCGTGGCTTAGCAGTTTTTCCTAGCAGCCGTCCTCAAGCCCGCCAACACTCRGAGCTGCAATCCTGTCGAAGCTAAAATTAATGGAGCATTCTCTTCTTCAGGTAGAGTAGGCTGGTGTTTTGAGATAGAAGCAGCGCAAGTTAAAAAAAAAAATAATAACAAAATATGGATTGCAAGCAAATGGATTGAACGTCTTCATTTGCTTGCAACCTATAACAGACTGGCCTTCTTACTCRCACTTCGCTGTAATGAATCAGAGCTGGGAATGGCATGGAGCAGACAAACAAGCCTGGCCAAAAGGCTTTCCCAGGAACCTGGTCCCGGCAATGCAGCGAGTCACGGAGGATGAAGGGGGAACGTCCTGCAGACAGGGGCAGCTGGAATTAGCTGCTTAAGCGCAGGCTGATACAGTTAGAAGGGCAAGCACGGAGTGAAAAAAATACACAGACAAATACAACCATACTAGAAGCTGCCTGAGAAAGCGGTGTCCATCACACAGCGACAGGCAGTTTAACACTTCACACCAGACCAGGGACTGCAAGGGAACCCGAAGCGCCTGGAACCGAGYGCCGAGCGTCCCGGCAGCCAAGGAAAGGTCCTGAGCAGACCCCAGCTGCCAAAGCATCGCAAGCCCCCAGAGCCACAGCTGGGGCACAGAAGAGCTCCCGAAGGGTGCTCCCAAGTTACTAGTGCTTCTTTTGGGGCTGAAGAAAGAATTTTCACTCTAGTTTACTTTTTCTGAGTTTGTATTACAAGTTTGCTTGCTTTGGTATTTCACCCAAACTGAAAGGTGAAAATAAAGCGGGCAGTTTTATTCTGGTTCACACCTTTATTGAAAAAAAAGATTTGATTTTCAAGTACAGTTTATAATATATATAGATTTTTTAAAAAAGAGAACTTGCAACTCTACTTCAGGGAACTTTAAGAGTCACAGTGTCTCCAAGTTCTTTTTTTCCTTCTATGTGATTGCCCATAAAATAAGTTAATATGAAAACCGATACTAAAACAAAACACTCAACCACTTAGCAACAGCCACATTATTTACTCGTTTAATACCAAATTCCTTGAACAAAAAAGCTTTGTTAGACAAACTGCAAATTTAAGAAGTATCTATCAGTGACACCACAGTAAACCCAGTATACGTACCCACAGCTAAAACAGTTCCCTGAAATCCAGCTTGTTTGCTTAGAACCTCAATTCTATATTTGGCCGAACTCAACAGGCCTTAACTGTTAAGAAAGATGGAAAAAAAATGTTTATTTCTGTGAGCCACTAGCAGGGTTTCCTTGCAGGTATTCCAGACAGACAACAGCTGCAGAACGGCCATAAGGCTTCCTCTGTGAGCACTGTACCTCGGCCAAGACTCAACATAACATTATTTGTGTCTCCACGTCATAAATAATCAGAGGACCAATACGTGGAACATTTAGTCTCGCTACTGGAAAAACAAAAACAAGCTAAAAAAAATTGCATATATTGGGTTAAAAACTGGTAGGTGTTTAAATAGTGTAATTTGGTTCATTTGAAACAACAGGGAGGGTTTTTTTAAACTTATTAATGGCTTATTTCAGTTTCAGGACACATATTTGCTTTAGTTGCAACCATTTATAATCTGGACTATTTGGGTATTGGAACATGTGCTAGACTGCTAAGGTACTTCTGACAAAAAAGCAGGCAAATAAATTACACGTCACAAGTAAGACTAGGCACGAGTGACCAGACTAAAGAAAATCGCCAGAATTAGACTGACTTTGCAGCCTGTCTTTGYGCACTCATTGAAGTTGGTACATGATCAACCACACACTAACACAGCAAGAGAAGGTTAGTTTGAGGTATCCACGGTATCCACAAGAGAAATTTGTCCCTACGCAAACCTGGGGGCATCACGTAACACTCGCTGGGTACCCAGGGCAGCCTGATGTCCCTTGGGCTCCACTTATACGTGGGGAAAAGCAGATGGAAAAGCTCTTAGCAGAGAACTTCATTCTCAACCAGCTCACAGACAAGACGCAAAATAGTTTAGCAAAACTGAATTACCATAAGAGAAGTTTAGGGAGTCAGTATAAAAGTCTGCAAGCTTAGTTTTTTTATTACTCTTATTACAGGAAAATCACAGATCTGAGATGAATACTCACAATTCTAAATAGTATTAAAAAAAAAAAAGAAACAGTAAGAAATATCCAAGAAAAGATACAAGAATAATGTAGATATAGAGATACATTTAAAATAGATCAAGCTGCCAAACCTAGATGTTTGCTTATGCCTTAGAAAGACATTGAGAGATGACAGAACCTGCTAGCAGGAGGACAAGACTGGAGTACGTGCACTGGCTTTCCCTAAAGCTACCCGACAGTTTTGCTAATAAAATAGCTTATTTTTCTGGGTTTGATCTTCAAACCGTAATTAAAATTGTATCTGCGGCCCGCATAAGACTGCTTGTAAAGTATTCATTATTACAGTACAAGGCTTTATGCTCTTGTAACTGTAAATAATAATTGCTGTCATACAAATAAAGAGCGGCAATCCGCATATGGCGCGGAGCAGCCTGCCAGGAATTTATTAGCAGTAAATTGGGAGGATATCAGTATGCATTAGCAATCACTTGCTTAACGCAGCGATAACCAACACACCAACAGGAGAAGTTTCTTCCGAGTGCCACGTACTTAATGTTGTCAAACACATCAGAAGGAGCCCAGGCCTCGAAGGAGGGTAGCCCCAGCCTTACGGCACGATGGCTACAAAACACCACAGTGGTCAGTTAGTTTAAAGACCAATATTAAATACAGGATGTTTTGGAATCACAGCCTCTCCAGGGATAGACTGCATGGGGAGGAAACGCGGGGTTTGATCCGGAGTCCTAACTCGGGTGACAAAGTTGTAGGAAGAGGCAGCTGTAAGAGAACCTGTCACCGACCGAAAATGGGAAGGCGACCGCAAGACAGAGGGCAGGGAGCAGAAGATTATGTCCCGAGCCTGGTTTCCGTCAATACTCTTTCCCATTTCGGAGGCCCACATCAAGGATTTTTTCTTTTAAAGAACAAACCAGTTTCTGCTATCTCATTTAATACAAATTTTGAGTTGGTTTTAAGACAATTGCAAGAATCTAGTTTCTTTAAGGATTCTACAACTGTAATTGTGTTACTTGGCTCTTCAACAACACGTTAGACCAGTGCTGCTAAGAGCTCAAGGTGAAGGGCACAAACAATGGCTTTTAACAARGGCTAATCCTGTTTCACCTACTGAGTTTACAGAAAATTATTAAAAGGACAAAAAAAMCCTTCAAAATAACAGTTATTTCTGGAAACAAGAAGCAGATGTTCTCCTCCGTTTGGCTCAGCTGTGCTACAGTACAAAAGTGCCTTTGTTACTTTGTCAGCAATCATTTATTTTATTTATTACAGACATTTTATAATGTCCATCACTGTAGTAGCGGTGCGTGATTTAGACTAATGCAGATATATTCCTCTATACATAAGCCATCAAGAAGCATCATACGCACACTCCAAAGGGCGGCCTTTTATTACACAGTTGTGCAAATGAGCTTTGGGGTTTGGTTTTTTTTTTTCCCCTTTTTCCACTTTCATAGTGAAAAGGGAACAGGAAGAGCAGGAGGGGTTATTGCCAAAAATCAGTTGAACCAACAGTAATTGAGAAGCACCGAAAGAAGACAAATTACGTTACAAAAACACAAAAGCTTATGGTATAAAAATAAACGCCGAGTCTTTGAAATCCAATAAAGGCAGAGCCACCATGGAAGGAAACGCTGTCTATGACAGAGTCGTGAAGAATTTAGAAGAGATTCCATTGGGAAAGGGGGGCGTTAAACCAGGAGCTCGTGGCAAGGAGGAGAGGGGAACACAGCCGGAATGCAGGATGCAGCCCGATCATCTGCTCTTTCGCCCTATCAGGTCCTGGGACCTTATCTCTTGCAGCCATTAAACCACTCCCCAGCAGATTAACCTCAGATAAGGAACCCGGGGCTTCAAAAATGTAGGCCTTCAATGCGAGCACCCCCATGCYGCCCTGCACGGCTCTGCTCCCTTCCTACGGCCTCGCACATGTGATTTCCTTCCATTAAAGTGTTCTCAAGTGCGGCTAATTCAATAGCCCCGCTCGTCACATGAGGAACATGCGTGATGAGGAGCAAAACGGGAAGCCAAAACGCTACGGGGAAGTTCATCAAAGACAAGATCTCAACTTGCGAGAGTGTCCGTGTAACCCTGCAATGCACGTTTGGGTATCTAAAACTTCGTATACTTGTTTAACATTTTAGTTTGAATAGAGGTATTATTTATAAGTGAATAAGCGTCCACTACTGAAAAGGTTTCATCCATTTGAAGGGAGAGACCGTGGTTTCAACAACAGATTATTCCAACAAATGGTCTCTTTAATACCYGAGAGAACACTAACAAATCCTGCACCCTTAGGCTGGATCTTAAATACACACCCCTATACACATAGGCAGCATCAGAATACGTATAACCTATTATGGATAGAAAATATAAATACATCGAGTTTCAGGCTATGTATCTGAGGAGATGTACAATTAGTTAGTGTTTGGCTTGAATATGAATTTATTGGCGCTGTCAGATCTTAAAGAGATGGTTTGTTGGCATAATCACAACACACACGAGCGCAGACACAACACCTAGGCCGCCCATGCATACACAGGTTATATCATATACACACACAATACATACAGAACTTCATACCATACAGTATCACRTGCAGTTCAGTAGGTACCTAGTACCTGCTATACTCTGTATTACATATAGTTTGTTGTTTTTCTCAATAGAATTCTTAGAAATTTCTAACTGGAGTAGCTGAACAGCCACTACATAAAAATGTGTATCATTAAGTGCATTAATCTCCAGGAATTCATCAAAACAATCACCCCTGCCCCACTAAGAATTACAGATTATCATACATGAAGCATCTGAGCTACAACACCAACCAAAAAAAAAAAAAAAAAATCAAGTGTCTACATGCCTAATATGCATAACTTATACACTTCAGTAATTAACACACACTGGAATGTTACCACAGCTCTGAAAACTTGCTCTAGCAGATTTTAGCAAACAAAAAAATTGTAATTATCAATGCTACAAACACCTCTTTCAACAAGCCATTGAGAGAAATCTCAAAAACAATTACAGAAATACTTTAGTATCTCCATGCAAGGTATCTTCGCACTTACAAACTGAAACAAGTCATCAAGAAAGAGCCCTGAAATAAGTGTTGTGTGTGTAAGTATCACTATATATACATATGAATAATTGTATTACTCAAACTAAAATTGACTTATGGATCATTTATGCAATTATTATTTCTCGGAGCCTGCTGCGCAGATGCTGGTTGGGAAGCACAAGCCCACACTACTAATCAGCGTGGCCCCAACCTGTAATTTGTGATGCCCAGTAAACTGCTCGTGTCAACTGCAGCAGCAGGAACGGAGGGAGCAGGGCAGGAAGGGACTGCAATAACCTGCTTAGCTTTCCTTTGCTTCTCCGACCTAGGTCTCAATTCCTATAGAGAGGGGGGGGAAAAAATAAGGACTTTCCTTGAAATGAGGTCACTTTCTAAACATATAAAAAGCAAACACATCCCAAGAAAACAGAACTGATTTGACTGTAGTTACCCGCTCCGGAACAGGCAGCGAGGACAGGGGCCCCSTCCACCAAGCTCCAAGTACCTGTTGAACTTCAGTCGTGAACAGTCTCACTGTTAAGCGCCTCTAAGGGCTTGCCAAGAAAGGGCCACAAGGAAACTAAGATTTCTTTAAATCATTTCTAAAGTTGCTATTAGTCTGATTAGCAAAGGATTGTTTTTTCCATTATTGTTTTCCACTGCAAATTCAAGTTTACTCACAACCCTGGYGTCAGATCAACAGGAATCTGCCCAGCTCCATGTGAATCCAGCACAGTGCAACCAAGGTGCAGGTTACAATGCCCGAGAGTTTTAATGTCAAAACATACATTTTGTCTTGCATTGGCCAAAACTACATGACAACGCTAAAAAATACCATAACAATTGTCAGAGGGGAAAAATGGGGACGGGGCAGGGTGGAAGACAGATATTAGACTATAATATTGGATAAAAGACAAAGTTTTTTGATATTGCAATGCCAAGCAGGCTGTTCCCAAAGGCAAAGCCCAGGGCMCACGGCACCAGCTCATGAAGGACACTCCTGCGCTCGGCCATTCGCCCCACGCTGGGAATTGCGGCAGCAAAGCAGTGCTGGAAGCAACGCCGGACACCGAAAAGAAGGAAAGTCTGAAGCAAGAGAGGAGCGGAAAAAATAGACGAAGAGAGGGAGCTTTCCTAGAGGCGGCCTCATCTTTTATTTAAGGAAGCAGAGGCAGGAACGGGTCGGATATCCCGAGAGGGCTCAAGGTGGTGGCAGGATGGGACAGAGCCCAGAGCCCTGCTCCAAACCCTGCCACGAATCCCGGCCTCTTTCCTGGTCCCTGCTCCAAACCCCGCCATGAATCCCGGCCTCTTTCCTGGTCCCTGCTCCAAATCCCACCGCGAATCCCGGCCTCTCCTGGTCCTGCTCCAAATGCCACTGTGGATCCCGGCCTCTCTCCTGGTCCCTGCTCCAAATCCCGCTGCGGATCCCGGCCTCTCTCCTGGTCCCTGCTCCAAATCCCGCCGCGGATCCCGGCCTCTCTCCTGGTCCCTGCTCCAAATCCCACCGCGGATCCCGGCCTCTCTCCTGGTCCCTGCTCCAAATCCCACCGCGGATCCCGGCCTCTCTCCTGGTCCCTGCTCCAAACCCTGCCATGACTCCCGGCCTGTGGCCCAGCGGGACGTCTCGTCCCGCTCCGCGCGGAGCATCCAGGGAGCGCAGATGTTTTCCTGTGTCAGCGGGACCAGCCCCGGCGCCTATCACTTCATGCCACTCATTCCTGAGCACATAAAAATCACGGGAAGGCCAAGGAGCAGCCGGGGAGCGCAGGCCAGGCCCAGCGCGGGCACGAGGCCCACGGCAGCCCCGCTTCCCACCGCGCCGCCGGCCGGAGCGGCCRCGGGAAGCAAGTCGGGAAGGAGCAGGAAGGAGTTAACTGGAAAACATGTTTTATGGAAGCTCCCCAGCCCCGCACATTTCTGCGCTCCCACTCACCGGGAACACGTCTCTTTATGAAGCCCGTAAAACATAATTAGCTCCGTTTTGTATAAATCTGCATCGCGGCGCAGGTAAGCAGAGCCTCTCAGCTCCCGAACTTTCCTCTTCCCTCTCCCAGGAGTTTTGCACCGCTGGGATATGTAAGTTTTGCGCTTCCCAGCGAGGCGCATCCCCTCCTTCCGACACTTGCCCGGGCGGCTCCGCGGAGCTGCTGCCCTGCGACTCCTCCAGAGGGGAATAAACAACAGCGGGGAGAAAAATAAAAAGGATAAAGCGCTGGGGGGGGGGTCCGCCCGGCCGCCTCACCTCGGCGCTCCGCTCCGCGGGCTTCTTCCGCAGCGCCTGTTTGATCCTGGGGTCCACGGGCGAGCTCATCCTAGCGCGCGGCGCGGCGCGGCGCGTCCCTCCGGGCGAGGCGGCTCCCGCGG
>NW_020454172.1:956673-1014674 GCF_003342845.1 Nothoprocta perdicaria
GGGAGCGGCCCCGCTGAGGCGGTTCCCGCGCGGCGCCCTGAGGGACAGCCGAGCTACCGCAGCTGCCCGCGCTGCGTCCCGGCCCCAGCGGCGGAGCTACCGGCCTCGGCCGCTCCCCGCGCTGCTTTTCCCCTCAGATTGCGCCCGGCCTCCCGTGGGACGTGCTCCTCCCCGTATCTCGGTTTGCTCGGGCAGGGATTGCATTCCTCATGACACCATCTATTGGCATGCGGTTTCCTAACAGTCACACCTATATTTGGAGTGGCTTCGCATTCTTTTTTTTTCCTCACAGCTTATAAAATACTTGTCATTCCTGAGCCTGTTGAGGTTGCGAGGCACCAGCACATTGGCAGTGTGTGAGGAGCTCCGGTGTGGGACAGTACGGCCACGGAGGGGACACGGGGATGTCTCAAAGCAAGGGGACGATAAAGCCTGGCCCTGGCAGCAGCGCTGCTCAGCACAGCCCAGCGATGCAGAACATGCAGCGTGCAGCCTGGGTTTGCCCTTTGCCATCTTCTATTTATTTCTCTTCCCAATAAAGTGCGTCCTTGTTTCTTCCCTGTCTTCCGTTATTCCTTCCAGTTCTCTTTATCACTTGCCCTTTACGGCACAATTGGCCTCCTTACGCTGAGRGACATTGCTGGTCACCCCAAGTTATTTTACAGTATTTTTAGCATTTCCTCAAAAAAATCTGAGGAAATTTGACATTTCCTTAACTGACTTCTTTGGTATTGTGCYCAGTATCATTGGGAGTGCAGCAACAGCTGAATTGATAGCTCTGCTCTTCACAGCAACTATTTTTAACATCACAAAATAATTGTAGTGTTCCTACCAGGGAACGGCAATGCAAGACACCCTCAAAACGACAGTCAGGTTAAGAACGCAGTTTCACTGCTGTAAAGTCTAATTTTCACTTGTTTTCGTACTGCAGCGGTGAAATTAAGATTCCCAACTACCATGTCTACTGCTGTTCCAAAGGTCAGAAGTTTGTACGAGTTCTTTGGCAGGACATAGTATTCCTTTTCAACTTTAATACACAAAATATTGTTTCCAGTACTCTTGGATTCTGCTGTGATTCCACGCCAGAAGCCCAACTCTAAAAGCTGTAGATAAAAACATCTCCCAAAGGACTGGGGAGAAGTAAGTGGAGAAGCACTGAAGCTGGACTGCTCCTTGGTCTGTGCTTTCCTGTTTTTCTCCTCGTACTTTCTCTCTTTTTAAACCGGAGATGTTACAGTGAAGCAGGTCATTCTTCTTTGTCAATTTACAATTAAAGTGTAAAAATTAGTTAACATTCCCAAAGTGCAAGGGATTGGACAAACCTTCATGGAGGAGTAGAGCAAGTAGAGGAGTAGAGTTGGAATCTGTGCTCTGCACSTTCCTGTGAATCTATAATATTTTAAATCCTAACCCTGCTTTTTAGAACTTAATTCTTTCTACCGCCTCTTCCAGCTATTTGGCATTCCTGAAAGCAAAATATCATGGAAACGGGCCCTACCTATAGCAATAAAAGCCTGAGAATTCCTTTTTTTCCCTGCTTTTGCACACAAATGATGTTGTTTTGTGTGCCTTTGASTACCAGCATGGAGGGCGTGCACAGAGGGACCCAACAGGAAGAAAGTTTCTGGTTCAGTTTAGTTGCCTGCCTCGGCTGCCCTGYAAAACAAGACTTTCCTCACCGCAAAAGTACCAGAATTTGGCTAAGTGATGGCTGTAGCTGCAGTTATTCCAGGGGCTATTCCAAGGTTATTTTTCCAAGTATCTTGAGAACAATGGCAATGAGTGTCCGGGACTTTCGTTGCTCCTGGCACACGGCGCGTGCATCGGTGCAGCAAAGCCCAGGCGTTTAAGTACAATTACGGCGCTTTCACGAGCCACTAATTTCAGGGCTGGGGTTAAAGGATGTGGCCGAGCAGGATGCCTGATGCTTGTGTACGAGGGAAAATTGCTTCCGTTTCTCCTGGGTTGTGTCAATCAACCCTAATAACGCATCATTACTTATCGTTGTAATCTTTATTTCTTGAAAAATAACATTTAYAGTCTTCTTACACGCAAGGATTGGAGATGCCTTTCTGTGTATACGTGAGTGGGTTGCAGTTGCAAGAGATTATTCCATTTTCTGCTTCAAATCTCTGTGGATTTGAAACAATCAGCTAAATTCTGAAGAACTTGTCTCCATCCCAGTAGACAACGGGACTCGTGTTCCTGCACTCGCTCCCTTTCCCTGGCGCTCCCAGCCATGTCTTTTACATCTCCTGCCTTTCAGCAAGATTTCCCAGATTCTTCAGGGCAAACACAACTTCCTCACCTCTCCCAGTGGGAAAAATACACATTCGTCATGAACCAAAATATTTTTACATGTATTTTTATGTATTCTATGTGTTTCTTGCTCCCGTGAGATTTACTAGAGCCTGGCAGTCTCCCTCCTCTCTCCAATGAGGCTGCTGTCCTGGCCTTCTTGATCTCTTAGCTAYGACCAAAGATTCTCCTTCAAAGACTCATTCAGTTGCCAGTGGTTCTGTAGGAAATGTGTTCAACAGGCCGCTAGGAAGACACACGAGCTGATTCTGTGYCTGACCAGATGGAAACAAAATGGTCTGGGATCTCCGCATGGGAAAAGCCTCCTTAGCCTTGGCTTTGCCTGCCCTTAGCCACGGCTTTGTCACATGTGCCTGTTCGGACGATTACCTCCCGGAGCAAAACACAGTTGTTGTTCAGGGAACACATGTGAAACYGGGGGTAATCAGCAGTTCGAGCAAGGGTGCCCTTTGCAGGAAAGTTAGATTTTTGCACGTGTCGCAGCACTGTTGGAGAACATTCTCAGATGAGAAAATTGATCTCTCAAAACCGTATTTTGCATAAATTCCAAAATGACATCGCAGCAAACATAACCACTTGTGAAGACTGTGTTGTTTTTCCTAGAATCACAGATCCTATGGAAYTGAATCTATGATTCTATGATGGTGTGTGCAGTGACTGCACAAGGATTCTTCCACACCCCATTTAGGTGTGACTGGATCCCCCGTGACAAAGGAGTTTTCCGCCCCCATTCCTTAATTTCAGGGCAAGAATAATAATAAACTGTAGAAGGGAAGCACTAGCGTTGTGAGAGCCGCCCGCAGCCACGCGCCTGCCCCGCGCGGGAGCTTCTGCTCACAGCAGGACGGACTGCGCTTGCATTTGGTTTCCCCGTGTGATATTGGGAATCTAAAACTCCAAGGCCGAACCGGGCTCATGGTGCCGACCCGTGCGGGAAGCAGCTCCCAAAACCACCCGGGACACCCGGCTCCAGCCACGCGCAGTACCACCCACATCTGGCCGCACACCGGAATTTTTCAGGCTGTTCTGGTGACTAACATTTCTTAGAGATCTGCATTGCCTTTAAACGGGCTTTTGTCGCCCTCCTCATCCTCTTCTTGACTGAGACCTGCAGCCAAGAGCCACAGAGCCAGGAAAAGGGAGCTGGGAAAAGGGAGCTGCGGGAGCAGGAGGGGGAATCCTGGGCACGGCCGAGGCAGCAGCGGCGTCGCGGCGGCTCCTGCCCGGCCGCAGGACGAACCCCCAGCAACCCGGGAGTGATGCCCGCGGGGCGGCCGCGGCCGCAGTCCGGACAGGGAGCAGCCACAGCCGCAATTAGCTCCAAGCACCTCACGAGCTCCCATCCGTCACGCTGGTGTCCCGCCGGAGGCCRATGTGCTGGGATCGGCAGCTCCCGGGCCGCCAGGCCGCGGCAGCCGAGCGCGACACGTTGCAAAACCGCGTTGAGGTTCAGGGCCGTTCCCCCCTAAACCCAGGGCCGAGTTCACAGCTGGGGGCAGACGTGCCTTGCAGAGGGACCCCGGCTCGCGGGAGCTCCATTTTCATACCAGATGAGCTCGAGCCTGCGGTTCTCTAAAACACGTATCTGTTACCATGGGGAGAGACGGCTTTTCCCTAACCTGTAATTTAAGAAATGGTTCACAGATTTAAACTGTATTTTGAGAAGTAAATTTGCCTCCAGGCCGATGCTTTTGCAGCCTGCCCTGCGTCACAGCGATGTCATCTGAAACGACAGAGACTGAGACCTCCCGTTGAAGCCGCTGGAGCTGCTAAAGCCAAACAGGCGTGAGAACAAGCGGCCCGATGGGCAGCCCTTGCAGCACGAGCGGCACAGCTCGAAGTACCGTGTTCCCTGGGAACGTCCCCCCAGTCCTACCCCAGGCCGCCCATCCAGGCATCGCCGCCCTCCTGCTTTTCTGCTCTCTGCAGGCCATCAAAACCATCCAAGACTTCCCGTCCCAGCTGCTACTACTAAACGCGCCCCTGCCCACGCAGCGCCCAGCACCAGCTATTGCAGAGTCTCACTGCCCCGCTGGGCTTTTGCAGCAGGTGCCGGGGTCGCTGCACGTGCTGCTTTCAACGCACCCACGTTCTCCGAGGTGAAGGGACACACGGAGGAGTCACAGGATCCCAGGATGGTTGAGGCTGGAACAGACCTTTAGAGATCATCCAGTCCAAGCCCGTGCTCCAGCAGGGACACCCAGAGCACGGGGCACCCAGGCGCATCCAGGACGTGGGGAGATCTCCAGAGCAGGAGCCTCCCTGGGCAGCCTGGGCCAGGGCTCGGGCACCCTCACACCAAAGCAGCTCTTCCTCACGTGCACGTGGAAGTGCCAGGCTGCCCAGGGATGCGGAGGAGCCGCTGTCCCCGGCAGTGCTCAGGAATCCTGCGGATGAGGCGCCCAGGAACACGTGTGGGACCGCCGGATRGTGTCGAGGGGCTCACGGTTGGACTCGATCTCAAAGGTCTTTCCCAACCACAATGATTCTATGATTCTCTATATAAAAAACATAAAGCCATATATATGTAAACCATACCATAGATACACACACATATATATATTACATATTCACCAAGACTCCCTTGCTGCAAGCGTGACAAAGGGACGTGAGCAGAACGCGGCAGAAGTAAATTGACATACTGTATTTATTGCACAAAGTTCCCCTAAAATTGGGAATGGTTATTATAATACAAGTGCACAACTTGGGAAATATATACAAAAACAGAAGAGATAACAAGTATGTACATTTTACCCAGCATTTTACAAGTACCACCTTCTAAATAATTTAGAGAAAGCAAAAAATTGTCATAAAATATCTATCATAACTAAGAGGGGAAACATAGGCAAGGCGTAAAATCCTTTCTCTGAAATATTCTTCTTTTTGTTCTTAGCAGCCCAGTGTTTGCCAATTGCAACGAAAAAAGGAAATCTGATCGGTGCGACTAGTACACTTAGTTTTCAGGCAGCAAATTAAGACATTGATGGAGATTGGGAGTAGTGGAGACCAGAAACGAAGTGCTAATTCCCTGTTCCCATGGAGGACCGGGATTTGGTATTTAAGAGCGGATGCTCTCGTGCCCTGGCGGGTCCCTCTGTGCGTCGCTCGGCGGGCAGAGCAGCGCGTGCCCAACGCGGCACCGCTCCCGTGTCCCCCGTGTCCCTGGTGTCCCCCGTGTCCCCCGTGTCCCCCCGGCGTCCCGCAGAGGCAGCCCCGGCGTCGGGCAGCTCCAGCCCCGGGTTCACCGCAAACGGGGGCGCAGCGGCGGGCGAGGCGCCGCGCTCGTCCCCAAGGCCGGACATGCAGCCGCGCAGAGAAGGGGGCTTGGAATGGAGAGGGGAGAAAGGAGTCCCCGGGGCGGCGCCGGGACGCGGCGCCCTCCCCGCCAAGGAGATTTCGCCCACGGAAGGGCCTGTGCTGACGTCCTCTTGCTCGTGCAGACAGAGGGGCTGCCCACGCCGATCCTTCCTGGGAGAGCCTTAAACTGGAGCTTTTAAAGGGGACTGGRAAAGACACTGGGAAAAATCCTGGCCCCGAGAGGGGCAGGGGCAGCGGGACAGGGATCTCCCCCATCTCAGGTTCCTTGCATGGTTAAAGGAGGCTCAGGCCTAAAGAGGGGCTCGAGGGCCGGAAGGCCGCTGAGCCCAGAGCCGGGTATTTATAGGGCTGTTTATATAGCTCAGTGGCCAAGAATCTCCTACTTCAATGGTGCCTCATCCACAAATTTTGATATATCCACTGCAAACAATGGAAACGGAAGCTAAAATTAGCAACGTTAATCGGCTGCTAGGACAAATAAGCCAAGAAAAGCCTAGAATGAAGTGTCCAGTTAAACTGAGGTAGTAGAGCCTTTGAAAACATAATCCAGCTACCAGGGCCTATTTACAGGACTCACACCAGGTTGGTTCCATCAGCTAGTCCTACAACTACTGTATATACAACGACACGACAGCGATGGCCGAGTAAAGGAGAAATGCTGCGAGTAAAACAAACAACATTTCCTGCTGGTAGTCACACGAGTGAGTAGAAAAGGGGTTAGAGTCTTCCGCATCAAGGGTCTGTTTTGTCAAAAAATAATTTTGCTATTATCATACTACGGCGTAATCAGCRATCATTTTTCTRTAGAACAATTTTAAAAAATATATCAATTAGTTACCTGAGCAATTAAGGGTCATATTCAATACCTTGTTTTTCGTTGCTTTTTTTTCCCCAATGCTTTGGTACAATCACTTCTAGCTCCTTAGTTCAATAGCCGACTGCCTGCTGTAAAAAGGAGGTTGCAAGAAAACCACARGCCGTGAGAAAGAGCGAGGGACCGGTCCGGCCGCGCGGGGCCTCGGGGCAGCTCCGCTCAGCCAAAGGTCTCGCTCGGGCTGCTGCTTCTTGCTGATTTTTTTTTTTTTWAACGTTTTGATTCAGTTCTGAAAGAAAAGCCTCACTTAGTATAAAGCAACATTTAAACATTATAAACATTTAATACTGGTTACAGGGCAGGCCGAGGAAGGGGGGCTCCTTTGCGGTCTGCCCGCCCGCCCGCCGCTCCCCCCTCTCTCGAGTATAAATAAACAGTGGAGCTGGGGGTCATTCGGAAGCTTTTTACAAAACAAAACAAAAATGTCCCCCCGCCCCTGCCCCTGCTCTGGGAAGCGTCCAGAATTTGACTGTTACTGAAAAAGTAGAAGCTCTTGACGAACGATCCCGCCCAGGCCCGAGAGCGCAAGGGGAGCGCGGGCAGCGCCTGCCGGCCGGGCAGCCGCCACTTCTCCCCTCGGGTTTGCRGGAGCAGGATGTCCTTCCCAAAGCAGTTTCTCCCAAATATAAATTAGTTAGCCGCCGTGGCAGATGCTGAGGAAAAAAAAAAAAAACGCAGGTCTTCAGCTTTTGCTAAAATCGTGGATTTCGTGTGCTTGCAATCTCAGGCTCATCCAYTTCTCCTGTTTTCCTTTCTCCTGAACGGCCACGAGGGAGAGGAGAGGCCTCCAGACGTGCAGTCATATATGGAGAGGCTGCGRCGGCGCGAGCCGCTTCCGAGGGAGCGGAGCCAGGACGAGCCGCCTTCCCTTCTGCTTCCAGGGCAATCCCGGGCGCCCGCGGCTGCGCCCTCCGGCTTCTTAAAGCAGGATCTGGGCGACGTAGGGGGAGTGGGTGCTCGCCACGGCCGCCAGCAAGGGCAGGTCGCTCGACTCGATCCTAGGGGGAAGCCCAAGGGGAGGTTAGTGCCCGTGGGGAGGCCCCCGCGCTGCCCGCGCCTCCAGGGCCGGAGCCCCTGCAGGGAAAGGGGAGCCGGGAAAGCAGCGGGTGGAAAACGTACCCCAGCACCACGCCCAGCTCCTTGACGTGCACCCGCATCTGGCCCTTGAGGTACTCGGACAGCATCTTGCTCTTGAAATACAGCTCCTGCAGCCGGTCCTCCAGGTGCATCACGCACTGCGGGCAGAGAGGCGCTCGTTAATGACAATTAACAGGGCGGTTTGGGGGTCTCGATTGCGGAGCCGCGCGAGTGGCTACGGCCGGGGATGTGCAGAATAAACCAGGCAGGAGCTCACGGAGCATTAACTTGGAAGGCCAAAGGAACCTTTGAGGGCACAGCTCTCGTGGTCTGCGTTCATACTTACGAAGTTCGGAGATAAATTATGCTTGTAAAGCTGAAGAGTGGAATGAAGCAGGTTGGAGACGAGGCTGGAGACCAGCACCTCCTTGCCCAGCTTGTTCTCGATCATCCGCCGCTGGCTACTGGCCACTTGCACAGTCCACTTATCCGTGTCTGCAATAATGCAGACGGCCTCGGCGATGGGTTCATCCAGAACGGGGTGCTACAGAACAGCAATTTCATGGCACAGGGGTGAGAACGGGAAATGACACGGGCCTGGCTCCCGAGCGGCGCCAGCCCGAGCGCCGGGGCTGCGCCGCGGGCGCTGCAGGTGCCCGGCTGGGCTGCRGGGACGTCCCCAGGGGCTGCCTGGGGCGCTCGGGGCCCCGGGAGGCCGTCGTGGGACGGCAGCCGCTCCTTCTCCCGTCCTTCCGAGCGGCCCCTTGTTATCAACTATGTTTTGATATCTGATATAAAGAGTCCTCACTGAACATGGGTAAAATAAAAAAACCTATTAAAAGCCTATTTTAACCCCCTAAAACGGAAAGCACGAGGAACCTGCCTTGCTCCTGCGCGGGGCCGGGTGCGTGGAGGCGCCGGGGCTCCCTGCGCGGGGCCGGCAGAGGGAGCCTGGCACCGCCCGGCTCTGCCTGCCCTCCGGCGCCTGCCCGGCCTCTTCTAGCCTCTTCTTCCGCTTTTTGCTTTCCTTCTTTTTTTTTTTTTTTTTTAAGGAAGAGGAGGAAGTTCTTCCAACCACTGTCCTCTCCCTGATACCTTTGGGCTGAGCTCTCAGCACACCTCGTTTTCCAGAGAGCCTCCCTTTGCACAGCACCGCGATGCTGCTAATTATTGAAAGTCACCATCTCAAGTCTTTTTTAAATTCTTTTTTTGTATCCGCTCAGTCTTTGGCCTTTGCCACTGAGGCCAAGCGGTGGGGATGGGGACCTGCCGCTGTCGGTGGCACGTCAGCCTCTGTGTGGGGCGCTGCTCCGCAGCGCTGCTGCCTCCCTCGCCTTCAGCTACACCTCACAGGTGCCCTAAGGCAAAATCCCCAGCAGGGACCCCCGGGGCTGCCCCCAGGGCGCAAGGCCGGGGGACGGTGACTTGGGGACCGGCCGCAGAGACCGTGCTGACTGCGTCGCGGCCGTCGGGACAAGGGGACCTGCAGAGGGTCCGTGGGGACCTCTCCTCGCTGCCCACGCTCTGGGCGGCCCCGCGGCATCAGCTCCACGTTCCTCTCCTGGGGTTTTCCTCTCCTTTCCCAAGAGCTTGGAGAGGGTCGGTGGACAAYGAGCCCAGCTCATCCCGGGAAACGTGCGAGGGGAAGAGCTGGACTCGTGCAGGCCTGGAGCAGCGCCCATTCCCAGGCCGGTGCCTCCTGCCCAACAAGCCGTGCTCCCGGGCTCAGGCTCCATGGAGAGGCGACGTCCGCGCACACGGAGCCGTCCCCACGGCACYGGCGGCCACCAGCAGCTGCAGCGTCTGCAGCAGAGCCGCGTTCCTCCCAGGTGCAGCACCGCGATCCCTCTGCCCAAGGGCACAAACCTCTCACAAGCAGCTTTGGTTTCAGCCCACACTGCCCTTGTGAATGTGGAGCCACCCCTAGTTAGCCAGGCTTTCCTGATACCRAACTGAGAGAGCAGGAAAGCACTGGTGGTCTGGGGCTGCAGAAACCCGGAGAGAGCTGCGACAGCAARTATTTTCATTTCCTGCACGTTTGTTGATTCCAAAACATTTGATTTTCCCTACTGTGAGAAATACATTTACCAAATATAGCTTAATTACCTGCACAGCGTGCGACAAATCTGACACCAAACAGTGTCTCAGCTTTTCATCACTTCCTATTCCTTGCAAAACAAAGTCGGGGACGTAAGATGAGCAGTAGCCGCCTAGCAAGGATCTTCCAAAATTGGCAATACTGGGCTGGACAGAGTTCATTTCAACTAATTTTGACCTGCAAGAAAGGCATAACACGGAGATATACAACAGCAAACACCAAATTCCGCTAACAACGAGGCTGCATTTCCACATTTATTGTATCTCCTCTATCTTCCATCCAAGCACTCTTTAAAAAAGATCAGTCAGCCTTTGCAGTCAGCGCACTGGGGAAGAAAAGGACAGGAGCTGAGATGGCAATGCACAAATAATGCCTTTTTTTCCCAGACAACTGACCTCTTTTCCAACCAACATGCCCAAGAGACACTTTTCCAACCACCGGGGCCAAGTTAGGCTGCACTCCTGCAAATATGTGACAGGAGAAGAGGCTGCACCTTGGGTATCTGGCTGCTGAGCAGCACTTACCCGGGGAAAGGAATCTCGTACTCTTCTGCCCAGTCCTCCTGCTCTCCTCCGTAGTAGTTACCGCCCGCTCTCGTTAGATCGTGCCCTGTGTCCTCGCTTTCGCTGTCCCCCAGGGCGCTATCGGAGCTCTCGTTTCTCGGAATGTCCCAATCAATTCCCGGGGCGACCTTTTTCTCCACGTTTTCTCTRTCCCCATGGGGGACACGAATAGAGATTTTGTCTCTTTGGTCCTGCTCAGCAAAGCAGTTTTTGTAGGTCTCCTGCCGAACGGAGTCCATAAACTTACAAAATTCGCTGGGTGGTTTGCAAGCCTTTGTGCACAGCTTTTTAGAAAAGTCTAAGCTATTGCTGTGAGCGAGCAGGTCTGGAGCTGCCTGCCCTGGGATATCATCAATAGTCCGGGTTTCAATTGAACTGTCATCGGTGAAATATTCATCAAACAGACTCATGCTCTCAGCACTGTATGGATTTGGATTCCAGCTCGGGTGCTCRCTAGCAGCTTGAGGAAAGGGCTGAGCTGTGCCGCAGTCTCTGCTTTGGTCCTCAGCAGCGCGCTCAGCTGCACAGCCCTGCGGGGCAGGCGCTGCCTCCGGCGGCGCCGGCTGCCCGTGGTGCCGCGCGATCTGCTCCGCCACCGCCTGGCTCCGCAGCTCGATGTCCGAGTCGGGCGACATGGAGTCCCCGATGAGGAAAGTCACCTTGGTCTGGGCGGCGGCGACGTCGCTGGGAAAGGCGGCGCAGAAGGGCTTGTCCGGGGGCTTCTTTTCCACGGCGATGCCCGGCGCGCGCGCCGCGCTGGCGGCCGGCCCGCTGCCTTCCAGCGAGTCCTCGCCCCKCCACGCGGGCGCTGTTGGCTCCAAAGCACGTTCGGGCAGCACGCGCTGCTCCGGCGAAGCTGCCCCCGTGCACACCACGCTCTCCAGTTTAGCTTCCAGGCACGTTCTCGCTTGCTGAACATCAAGAGTATCCTCCTGGCCATCAGTGGAGCCAACAGTTCTGCTCTCATCCGAAGACACTTCCAGCTCCACCTTGGGAGTGCTCTGGGCATCTTCTCTCTCTGGCTGGGAGACACCCTCTGCRCTCTGGGCGAGGGCAATTGGGCATTTGCAGTATTTACAGCTGCAGTTGGGAGTTCGCGTTTCTTCAGCCTCGCTTGGTAGCAAGTTGCCCCTGTTCTTGTGCATCGTGACGAGCACGTACTCGGATTCCTCTACTTCTCCCTTCTCCAGCGTGGTCGTTATCACAGTCCCYGGCATGACAATGGCTTCATCCTCCCCGTTCTCCAGCAGGTGGGTCTCTTGGAGCTCCGAGCACCTGATGAAGTAAGTGAGGAAATAGAGCAGCCTCTGTACCAGGTCGTGCCTTTTGCCAACCACAACTGTTTTTGCGAGTCTCACAGGGGATCCAATAGCCCCATACAAGTCACCTAAAACAGGAAACAGAACAGACAAGTACTTTTCTCATCTTTAGAATAAACYATGCTTCAAAACAGACAATGTTGTCAACAAAACTGGAAGAAGCTTTCAAAGGCCAGGTCTACATCAGGGAAAAGCTGAGGCAGAGGAGCGAGGACGGCCCGGCTGGTATTTTGTTTCTAATACAGAGAATCCTAATGATGCTGTTGGTATCGTATGTAAGGTGACCCGCTGGCCAGGGGGACATCTGATCTCACATATTAGGGAGTATTCACACCACCTAACTTCAGTGCCTCGCTCTAGAGGCTGGACTCCTGGGCTCCTTATATAGTCCTGGGAGAGAGGAGGCATCTGCTCTGAATTACCTTGGATAGTCTGGAAACTGGGCTGAACTTTTAACTACCAAGGAGCGCTGTAAGGAGAAGCAAACCTGTGCCAAGGGCATAGAGGCAGTGGGGAGGCAGAGGTGAAGCCAACTCTTCCCTTCCCTTAAGCCCTAGTATGGGCTGGATAGGTGGTTTTGACAGCTTGGAGGGCCGTATTCCAGGTTTGCRTATGGAAGAGTCAATGCTTGTGTTTATTTTGGAGGCTGTAGGGCACGGTGTGAACACGGGGATGAGGGACAAGGGATGCAAGAGGCACAGAAACCCTGCTAGGAAGGAGTGGATCCCTTGTATCGCATGAGTTTTGGAGAGGGGCCTCCTTGCCAAGTCCTTGGCCATCCTTGCTGCATCAGGACAGGACGACCTCGCAGAACTTTCTGCTCTCCATCCCAACCAAATTCCTTGAGAGCTAGTGTGCAGAGCAGGACAACACGGCCCAAAGTGGGAAGCTCAACTACTGTCCTCAGCAGCCCTGAGAGGCAGTGGGACCAACGACTCGACCAACGACTCAAGCCACTGGTTTCAGAGGTCTCTGTAACCTTGCCCAGGAGCTCCATTCCCTATTCTGTGTTCCGGCACTGTGTCACTCTGTCTGCCGCGCTGACAAAATGTCCATTTCCCCTCTTTTAAAAGACGATTTCCTTCACTTGTTCTTCCTAGAATCAGGCCTCTTGATAGCAGCATCTCAAARAGCAGAAGAAGGAGTTTCCTTTCAAAAAGAGGACCAGAGAAGAACTCGAGTCCTCCATCACCACCAGGGTGGACCTGCTGTAGATGACTAAGAGGGCTGTATTTTTTGGCTGCCATTTTATAACCGGCACTGCCTTAAGAAATTAGAGCATGAATGACAAGTACTACCTGCTTAAATTCCTGCCTTGAAATGCTGAATTTTGCCTCGCTTTAAGTAATGAAAGAGTTTTAAGTTGGGAAAAGGGAACAACAGCATCAGGAAAAGCCACCACGTTCACGCCCGCTGCTGCCCCCATCCTCCGGAGCCGTCGGGCACRTACCCAGCTGCGCCCACAGCGGGTTGTAGGGGTGCGTCTTGGCCAGCATGTCCACGCTCTGGGAAGAATGCTTCTCCAGGAAGATCCGGATGGGCGGCTGCCCGTTGGGCATCACCGTAGGGACCCAGGCCAGGTGGTTAGTCAGGACCGCAGTCAGCAAAGCTGGTAGAAACCTGTAAGCAAAACGCTCAGCATCGCATTGCCCAGGTACCACTCAACGAGTTGCAGCGACAGCGATTCTACACTGGGCACGGAGCAGAAATACCAGAGAAAACCTAATGACCACAACCAAGGACTGTTCCTTCTGCCTACCTTCTTCCTTCCTGCATGGCTCACCACCAACCCCTGCACACAACACAGGCTTAAAGTAGAATTAAGTATTTTAAACCTGTGGCCATTAGTTCCTCAGTTTGGCAACCATCATGAGACTTCCTATTTTGCAAGCTACATATTGTAAAACATCTTTAAAAAAAAAAAAACATTTTTTTGAAAGAAGGTGGTGCCGTTCCTGGCCCCAATTACGTGCCAGGTGCACGCAGCAGATCCCTACCCTTAAAGGCTGTGAGTATCAGTGCCAGGGGTGGCCCAGTTTGGCTAGCAAACCYGTGTGGTGCTGTGCTCTATCCTGCAGCTATCGTGCAGCGCCGGCCCATGCAGCTGCTGCTTTTCAAAGCAACCCCCTCCTGGGTCCCCCAGTTTTGCATCCCCACCCCGTTGCACTTCCCCACCAGCTCTGCTCCTCTGGGGATGCCGTGTGGCAAATACATGAAAGTTCATTTTTAAATTAAAAAAGCCATGAATAGATACACATTTAAAAACTAGAATCCACCGTACTGGTTTTTTGCAGCGTTTTCCATCAGGAAAGTGAACTCCTTCATGAAGCGATGGCAAAGCTGGTTCTTCTCCGGTGTCCCGGACATCATGGTGAGCCAGACGGGCTCCCCAATCCGTGGCATCGTGTACAGGTTGCAAATAGTTGTTCTGAAAAACAAGCAACAAGACCCAGAAAATTAAACCAAGCAGTGGAGGGCGGAAATTCCCATTCAGAGACTTCTTTGTGCCACCCGTGCTGCAGGCCCAGGGGCCRGGTCACTGCGTTGGCGCTGAAGGTGCTGCAGGAGGCCCAGGTGCCCGCCCGGCCTCGAGGAGGCCGCACCGAGCGCCACACTGAGGCCCTGCACTAACCCCCAGCTCAGTGCTCAGCTCCCAGCCTAACCCGCAACAGTTCTGTTTCTAACACAATGCCAACATAGACAGGCTCAAAGGAACCGAGTGAGGGGCTGCTCCTGAGCAGAACCCGTTTGCTCCGCGGGGCACCCGACCCGGAGCAGCCCCGGATCAGCATTAAGGAGCTCGCGGGGACCGGGCAGGGAGCAGCCTCCTGCGGGGCGGCCACCTCGGCACGTTGGGCACCGCTGGCCCAGGAGCCGGGGCTAAAACCAAGCAGCTCCCGCGAGCGACGGCGGCTGCGGAGCCTCCTGCGGGGCCGCGCAAGTGTTTTGAAAGAGAAACCGCTGCTCTGCTGCGAGCAGCACATTAAAATATTTGTTTTCGTTGAAAAGATAGCCCGAGTCTTGTGATTCGTTATTTACTATTCTGGTAACCCTGGCTGCATCTGCGGCTGATAGTGTTTCCTCCGCGAGCGATCGGGTTCGGCTGGCGGGCGGCCAGCAGGCATGTGACTGCAGCAAAGGGAACCTCTCGCCAGGGATTAACCGCTTCCCGCCCCGCGCGCCCTTAATGCAGCGGGAAAAACGGGGGGAAATGCAGGGAAGGTGACCACATTTATAGGGGGAACAGCAATGCAAACCCGCCCCCTGTGTGCACCAGCAGCAGGCTCTGCTCCTGCACGGGGTCCGGCACGCCCGGAGGGGTTAAGCTCCCTATCCTCATTCCCTCCTCCAGGCTTTTTATCCTATGAAGGAGCAAGGACAGGAGGGGGCTCCCTGCATTGCCTTGAGCAAGAGCGAAGCTCCCCGCTCTGCTCCCTGCGGTGCAAGAGCCTTAAAAACCACTGTTGAAAAGTGGCGTTTTGGCCACCAGGACGCGGCGGGAGGCGCTGCCCGCGGCAGCACCGGGATCACCGGGATCACCAGTGGCCCAGCCCCGGGAGCAAGGGCAGCAGCTTATTCCCCAAGTCATGTGTCCGCACATCTGACAGCCGAGCAGGGCGCTAAGCCTCTCGGCCAAGTGCCACCAGCTCAAGGCATCGGTGCTTTAGAAAATTAAAAACCGCTTCCCAGTGGCTGGCGATGCAAGGGGTGACCTGGAGCCACCCAAGCGAATTCAGCGGGAGCATCGGGCTGGGGAAGGGCATGGAGCCCTTCCCGGGATGAGGCAGCCGGGGCAAAGCGGAGCCCAGCGYGCCCGCAGAGCCTCCACCAGCCTCTCCTGCCCTGCACAAAGATGTGATAAAATCAGCTTTGCTACTGAGGAGGCCGCTTGCGTTTTCTCCTCCCAGAAAAGCCTGCAAGGAGTTAAAGCAGCACGAGGTTGTGTTTCAGAAACACCAGCCCACTGCAGTCAGCAGCCTCCTTCCCTGYAGCGCAATTTGCTAAGCAGGGAGAAATGCAGGCGAGGCTCCGGTTCAGCGAAGGACTCAGCCTCCTGACTTCCCCGTGACTCCAGCGGAGAGGCAGACGCCTAAAGAGATAATAGTGGCCTAAATGGGTTTGCTGAACCGCTGCCAAAGCATCTTTGCATCCAGCCTCAGTATTTAAATGGGCTTTTTCTTTCCTTTTGCAGCACTTTGCTTTCCAAAGAGAGGGGCTTTCACAAGCAGCAGGTAGCACCCCGAGATACCCCAGCATCAGCAGCAGAGGTGGACTGGCAACTACCTTATCTGCTTAATATACTTGGTACATTAAGTATATTAGACTGCGGTATATGCTGTAACACACCTGGCCATAAACAGAATCAGCTAAAGGTGCGCCCCAGGAAATTTAATTTATATTAAACCCCACGGGATTAGATTCACCTAATATGAAAGAGCAGCATTCCCATCACCGCCACAAAGCCCCACACGGTGTCCCCGCCGCGTGAGCCGGGGCTGCTGGCCTGGCTGCCACCACGTGGGCCCGCATTCCCATGGGACRAGGAGCAGGAGGGAGGCAGCGAGGGGCAGCCGGCCGTGCCGGCCGCTCCCAGGCTGGTTTCTCCAATGCCACCTCGGAGCGCGCTCCCCTCCCACCGCTCCGGGACTGTTTAACTTGGAAGGTTGCGGGAGAAGGGGCAAAGTCTGCCGCGTGTGTCCTGACGGGAAAGGGCCTGGAGAGAGCGGCGGGAGGACGGAGCTACGCGGGGCCRGGCRGGGAAGCGGGGGAGCCCAGGAGCCCCAGGCCCCGCTGGCCTCCCGGCTGCCCTGCTGCCGTGCCCGAGGACAGGATGGGTGGCTCTCCTGCCACCCCGCACGGCCCTTCCCCGCGGAGCTCGGGGCTCCTCCATCCTCCTGCCTTGGCAGGGCCCCGCGGGGCGAGCGGCAGCCCAGCCTCGGCGCCCGCTCTGTGCTACAGAAAGCGGTGGCCTCGTCCCACAAAGCTGCCCCACGGTCAGGGCACCTCTACATGACACCCCAGTCTTCACAGCATCCCAGCGTGGCCCTCTCGGACGCCTTCCAAAGGCAGCTCTCCCCTGGCTTCGGGAATCACCCTGCCCCTCCCATCAGGAGGGGACGAATCCCTGGAAGGCAAGGGATCTCACTTTAGTCCCCTCCCCATTACTTAAACTATGGAAGGAAAACAGAGTTAAYGCCAGGGATCTGCATTGCCCTGTGCATTAACTGTTGAATAGCGGCAGCTCTGCAGGTGCTGATAGCGGGAGATTACAGAGCTGCACTTCTCTGTGTGAATAAGATAGTCCTGCCTTTTAGTAGCTGCTTATCTGAAATTCCTTCAGCTCAGAATTTAGTGCAGAGTAAAGGTCTTGCTTCACCAGGAAAATACACACTGGAGCAGGGTTTCTCAACCATCTGTTCGCAGTTCCTCTTTTCCCATCTCAGTGGGACATAAAAAACAATTTAGGAGGTTGCTGGAAACTTCACTACTATCCACAGGAGAAAAACCCTTGATTACCCACACGCTATGTACCCCAGGCTTGCACAGATCCACACACTTGTCAAAATTTCAAGGGATGACACACACAGGCTATAGGGACTTGTTAGCAGCCAGTAACTTGCTAATACTTACTTTTTCAGAAGACATTAGAGATTATAAGCTATTTTATAAAAAGGGCAAAGCCATTTTCCATTTCAGATGAGACCTCCGAAGGCCAAGGAAAGCTACACTAAGGAGAAGGTCCCTCTAGAGCAGACACAAGTGCTTTTGAAAAAGCAGACATTAAAAAAGAGAGACAGAGTTGAACTGCTCACCTGAATTCATTCAGGGCATCAACAATCCTGTTATATGCCAAGCTCCGCTGACTGGCATCAGCTGATCTGCGACTCATTTTCATAGCCTTGAAAACAACCATTAAACAGATAAGTAACACCAGGCATAGCTACAGAAGCACCAAAAAATGGAAAACAAAGTCATGTGTTTGACTTTCATGCAACTAGTCACGCAAATAGGTTTTTTTTTAAAGTGATAAACGATGGTACAAGTGCCAGCTTTCATATCGGAGGAAAGATAGGTGAGGCAGACGTGTTTGCAGACCATCTCTTCTGTGCTTTTCAATCACTCAAGGCATAAAAGAGGTCAAAGTTTTCACTGTAATGGCAAATTAACTGCTAAGTATTTCCTAGAAGAGGGATTTGAAGCAAAACTAGTTGCACATTTGATACCATTCATTCAATCTTTGAAAATATCCTACACATCTGAGTCAGAGGGGTAGGGAGTAAGAGAAAAACACAGGATTTATTTACAGTTTGGAACTGATCCTGCAGCCCACTCAGATACAGCTGAAACAAGGAGGTGAAGGTGGCCTTAAAAGCACCCTTGCACCTCGGCTGCTCCAGGGCTGCTGGAGCCCAGAGCCCTTCCCTAGGGCAGCTGCAACAGCAGCAGAGAGCAGCTCTGTCTCGTCTTCAGCAAGAGTTAGAAGGGAAACCTGAAAGGGACCAGGAGAGCAATGCAAGTGCAACCTGCAAGTGCAAAAATTCAAAAAAAAAAAAAAAAAAAAAAAAAAGCATTTACCTGTTCTATTGCACTCTTCAGTTTGTTCATGTGACTCTCAAAAAGAGGGAAGTGCGAGAAGAAGAACTCATTAAATTTGTTATTTTCATCTTCATCTCTTGAGAGTGAAAAAATGACTCCAATTGCTATCTTTTTTTTCCTAACAATTCCTGGGCTAGGACCAGAGCTGTCATCTGACAAATTGAAGCTTTCATCCATGGACCTTGAAGCATGGGAAAAAGAGAAAGTTAACATAATCCATTGCTTAAAATGATACCTTTGCTTCTTGTGTAATTAAGCTCTAGGACATTTAACATCAATGAACATCTTTTGTTTGCAGCTGTTGTCAAATCCTTGCCTTTGCTAAAATCCATCTTAGAAATTAATTAGTTGATTGATCATTAATCGATCCTGCAATCACAAAATCAAAGCACTGGTAGGATTAGAATATGAAATACTAGTTCTCTCCTAATTCTGCCAGATATTTGTGTTTTGAGCAGGATTTTAGAGATTCTTAGAGTAAAAAAATTCGCTGAAGGTTTTCTAATTAGTGAAAAACAACAAATGCCATGAAGAAACAGGTGCTAAAAAAGATCAATCATTGAACTGCAGTCAGTATATAAATACTGCACAGAAAAGGAACAGAGGTGTGTAACAAGAGCAGACGAAGCTGCCGGSGGGGGATAATGCCGGGACGCAGCGGCCCACTCCCGCCCGGCTCACCATCGCGGGAAGACGCCGTTCTCCAGGCTGGTGGTCTGGCTGCGCCGCCAGCGCCGCTGGTAGCTGCTCGCACAGCTTTTGTTGAACGAGGAGCCCGGAGACGGAAAGGGCGTGATGAGCAGGCTGCTAAGAGACGCTGCAACAGCAAGAGCAACCAGTAAGACTCTCTGCAGAAGAAAGACTATYTGGAAAATAACACCAGTGATTAAACAAAGCCCCTCGAGATATCTGGCTGTTGCCAATCAARTGTCTTCTCTTTTGCTTATCTAGGTTTCTTATCTTAAGAATAACCAGTTTACAGTAACATTAACAAGATCTACAAGCACTGCAAGGGTGGGACAGTCCTGCAGCTTTATGCAACAGGCAACACCGGCACGGTGCACGYTACACCTTGCTCTGTTCCATCAACCATGTGTATTGGGAAATAAATTCTTTGTGGAAAGCAGTAACGTTAATCACATCCTTTAGAAACCTTTACCACTGTAAGTGACCAATATCCACCAAATTGCGGTGGAGAGTTGACCATTTAACACTATTTACAGCCTGAGTTTGAAATGCTGATACTGTTTGGAATACTGCAGATGGATTTCAGTGTGTAATGTGACTGCTCTTTGCAATTGCTTTGATTAGATGCCTGTGCTGTTGGGATGAGCTCCGCGAGGTTCCCCACGGAGAACCGCGGTAGCCGGGACGCTGTACACACATATGCAGGTGTGTGTCACTGCACAGAGGTGCAGCGAGCCCTGCTGCACACAACACTGTCTGACTGGGCTTCAGAGGGCTCACTGACCAGACTGATATGCAGGGAACATTGCTGGAAACGTTCTGAGTCTACAGGGTTAACACACGAACCTGCCCTTACCAGATCTCGCTATACCGCTGTCTCTGTCCTCGCTCTGCTCCCTCCCAGGCATGTCCATAGGGTTGCTGTGAACTGTAAAACAAGGAATACCAATTAGCAGGGAAAGATATAGGTCCTTTCTTGTTTGCAGATCTCCGTGTAATTAATGAAACAAAACCATGCTCATTAATTCAGATCAACAGCACCACACAAGGCCATCACCAAGAAAGGCTGCTAAGCTGAACAAGCCAAAACACTTCTTTGAAAAGCTTTATGGGTTCTTCTGAAGTCTGCACATCCATTTGAGCACAGACTGAATTTGTCTTATGTTCATTATTTCTTGAAAATTTTATTGAAAATGTGTAAYGTCCTGGAAGAGCTTATGCCACATAGGTAGCAATCTGTGTAGAGACCTCCAAAAGTCACCAAAACCATGTAAACAGGACTGCATTTATGCACCAACCTTAGCAGTTATTATGCAGTTTAAAGAAGGAATTTACAGAGATGATTTGAAGGAAAAATATTTTTAAACTGTAAGCAGTGCATTGGGTGTTCAGCAAAGCTGTAAACTCTCCGGATTCACAGGCTGCATACAGAGTAGATCAAAAGTGTCTCAGGCTTAAACGTGATACATTTTGCAAACATGTCTGTGAAATAAAAGCTACTCAGCCACGGAAATAAGAGACAGCCATTAAAAAGCAGCAATGTCCACTTCATGTATGAACCTGGCCTATGTTTAGTTTTCGGTTTGGTTGAGGTAAGCCCAGATTAAAACAGCTTGATGCTACAGTGAATTATTAAAGGTGAAATTTGAAATAAATGTAAGAYGTGAATAGAAATGTGAAATCCATCGTCAAACATGATAGTTTTCCAAGCTAAGCATGAGGAAATATTCCCCCAGAGGGGACCACTGAGGCTTCTGTGTCCTCTGGGGACCTACCACCAGGAATGGAAGTGGCCATYGCTGCCCTTGTGTACCAAATACTGCTCTTATTGCCGGGCTGCGCTGGCGCCACCCCGGCCAGCCTAGGCACACAGCACAGCACACAGCACAGTGCAAACCTGCAAAGAAAGAGGCGCTCCGGATGAGGCGGAGCGGACCTTGCTCAGAGAACGCCCGCCTGGGGCTGCAAAGCTGCGAAAGACCTACACGGCAAAAYGGGAAATACAGAGGAGAGAGCAGGTTAGTAAAGCAGCGGGGTCTCGGCAGCGGCGCGAGCCGGCACGGCCGCCCGGCGCCGCCGAGCCCTGCGCGCCCAGCACGGCCACGCGCGCCTGAAACACGGCGTGTGGAGAGACGTCAAGTCATAACAGCGCCAGCTTCGCCTTGTCTCGCGTGCGAGGCTGGGGGTTCTGTCCAACGGCTTTATTTTCTTTATTTTTTTTTAAAGGGAGATGAAAATGATTAATTTATGCAGGCTCCGAGCCCAGCTCGGTCACAAACGGGGGATTCATGGTGGGACACAATGTCTGCTTGCAGGTCCTCGCTGGCGGGGTGGCCGGGGAGCCCCGTCCCTGCCACACATGGGGAGGGACACGCGGCCACGGGCTCCTCTTAGGGGCACCAGGAGAAAACAACAGGCCAAGGAGCTGCTCCGAGTGGGGTCACGTCTGAAAAAAGCAGCTTGTAGAATTCCCAGGATGGAAAAAATCCCCGGGCGCCTTTTCTGCGTGTGGGGAAACTCCCCATCCCTACAGAGCCACGGGAGAATCCACCGGCACCTGGACCGTGGCCAGCGGTCCTGYCCGCCCGCTGCCGTATCCACACTGTGGTCCACACGGCTTAGGTTACACCAGCCATCAAGCCAATCTCTGTCGGGCGCAAACGGCAGCCACACAGCAAAGTCCTTACAAGTAAAGGAATTCTGTCCTCTCCTGCACAAATCTGGGCACCTAACTCAGCGAGGCATGGGGAGAAATCCCAGCTGCAGGCTGCGGGAAGAGGGAATATGAAGGAGGAAAAGGCAGTGCTTTAACTTCCTTGGCTTGGTAAGGGCAGCAAGGGTTAACAGATTACAGTAGTTTCCAGTATGATTAGGCTTCCCTTATGGCTTAACCGTTGGGATGGGTTTAAGCAGTTACACAGCTTTGGGGGGCCGGGAAGTCCACACTTAGCTTGGGAACACGGTGCTGTCTCATCAGCGCCAACGGGACAGAAGGAAAGGTTTAGACCAAGGAGAATGAGGACCGTATCAAAGCCAGAAACCCACTCAGAATAACAAAGTAATCAAATTCACTTCTTCAAACCGTAGTAAAAAAAAAAAAAAAAAAAAGCATACTTCATGTACCGTAATATTCTGGAAAGCAAATATAAATAGAAGACTCTTATTCCAGCTATTATTACAGACATTTGATTGGAAATTATTCAGCCTAAACGAAGGGTTTAAAGGACTTCATCGGGTGCTGCCCTGGACAGCTGAGTCCCAGCTAAGATTCAAGGTGGATTTTCAAGTACTCTTAATTTCCAAGACCAGACCAAATAAATAAATAGGTCTTCTGTCCAATCCAATCAAAAATTAAATCGCAACGGTGCAAGGTTAACAAGCAYGGAACATGTGGCCATCTGTTCATGGCCAACAGAGAGCACGGGACACAAGAAAATTCTATTTCATTTTCTTTTTTCAAAAAAGAAGGAAGAATCAGAGTGAAAACTGAGACACACCCAGGCAGAATCAGTCCTGCCTGATTTGAGATGTGCGAAAGAGTTTGACAGCCTCTTGTCTTCCAACATTTTCTGTATTTGAACTTAAATATATCTATCTGTATTTYTAGATACGTGTGTGTGTGTATGCTGAGCCACTGCTAATTCTCTGAACTGTCTGATTTACAGTCCTCCCAGTCCTACCAACATTAACTTGCTGCAGAGTCTTTAGTTCTCCTATCTTTCCATCTGATTCTGTTTAGAAGATGACTTTCATGTTCTACAGTCCATGATTACCCACTTACAGATACCAGGAAATCAAATCTGTTTGTAATTACCTATATTTCCAAGAAGTCCATTCATAATTGTACTGTGGTCAGGCTTTAATGTATTGCTGTCTTGATTAATGAACTCAAGACTATCTTGCAGCCTAAAAGAAAAATCCAGAAAATAAAACACACAACAAACTCAATAATTAGCATTTCTGTATAAAACTGCAGTACTTCTTTTTTTTTTTTTTTTTTGCCTCAGTGGAACACACAAAAAAAGAAGCTGGACTTCCACTGGAAGAAGCTTTCATAGCCTAGGCCATGTGCTAAGCTAGGGTGATTAAGACACAGAAAACCGAACATTAGAGTCTAAAAATGGAAATTTTTGCAATGTCTTTTCCATCATCTCGGGCCGAAGCCCCCAGCTGCAGCAGTGGGTCCCCATCCCGTCCCCTGAGCAGGTATTTTGTGCCTTGCAGCACCAGGCTCTACCCTACCAGCTCTGCAGCAACAGGTTCATTCTTTCACCTAAAGCAATCCGATAGGAAGATGGCTACGAGGAATAAGTGAGGATACCAGTGACAGGGTATAATGGAGGAGGAAACTAAAGCTTATTTTTCTAGAAACGGTGTCTGGAAGCTCCCAAAATAATGTTCTGCATTCCTGCATTCGTATTTGCCCATATTTGCCAGGTATCACTTGCAAGGCACTCACGTGTTCAGACTGCCATAGATGCTACTTCCAGTGCGAGCGGTGAAAACCTTGCTGAGCATGAGCTGAGGAGGTGAGCTAGGGGCCAGAAACGGAGATGCCAGTCAGAAACACGGCGCCCAGAGACGCTTTCATTTCCATTTCACATGCATCCTCATTTTACAGATCTAAACATGACACAAACACTTTTTGTGTCAAAAGTGACGTCAGAATAACTATAAAGCAGACCTAGAAATTCCTCTAACTCTGCACTTGTCACATTCAATTCAAGGCATATTAGCACTAAGGAGTCAATCTTCTTAAAAGATTAGCAGGGAAAATGAATCTTACCGAATCTGGTGAATTTTCAACGTGGAGCCCTTGTAACTCATGGCCACAGAGCCAAACATCATCTCTCCAAGCATATTAGCATCAGAGGAGCACCGAGARCCCTGGGGAGAGAGGGAAAAAAAATAATGTCTGTGTGAAGCGTTTTAGAAGCACATTTCTATTTAAGGCAATATATAATAAAAGAATTTTTTTTTTATAAAGATAAAAAAAAGCTCACTCTCTTTAACACTGTTTATATTACTAAGTTAAATGCTTCAATAAAAGTAGTAGTGCACAATTGGCTGTGAACTAAATACTGAAGTCATCCAACAAATCCAAGCCACGTCCTGGGGAGCTGCAGATGTAAAGGGCACCGAGTCAGCAGGACCAGAAGGTTGAACGCTCGCGGCCGATCACACGCGCTCCTGACCAAGAAGCCCTGAGCCGAAGCAGTATGGTCTGCTTGAGTAGAGACATGGAAACAAGAAGGGCAAGWCCACGTCGAGCTGCTGGTGGCCACATCGGACCTTCGTGGCACAGAYGGGGCCTGGCTCGTGGCTCTGCTTGCCCTGCTGCTCTTGTGCTGGGCCTGGGAGCGCCGCCACTTGCCCATGGAAATATCCCTCCGTGCGGAAAGCGCCAGATCCCCTGGATGGCTGCTGGAGCCTGGACCTCCCGGATCCTCACCTGCCGTGTGCAGGCGGCAGCAGCCAGGCTCCTCACCCGGATTCCTGGATAGGCTGGGAAAGTATCGAAGTGCTTGCCTGGTGTCACACTGCGAGCTCAGAGCYGGCCAAGGACAGGGTGTCCACACCACACATTCCCAGCGGGAAGCAGGTACGGAACGGTTGCTGGCCCATGGCAAGAAGAAGCCAACGCTGGTTCCCTAGGAGGCCACATGCTCCTAAGACAGCTCGGGTTTTAGCTCTTCCCCAGCACTCCCMGGTCAGACGGGAATAGTTTAGCAGACCCCGTCACCCCCAGAACCTGCTGCCAGCACCAAAAACATGGGGCATGAAGAGAAGCAGAAACAAATGAAGAGAAATGAAGAGAAGCAAAAACACGAATGAAGAGGGCATGAAGAGAAGCAGCAGCCACAGTTACAGAAAGGAGGATATCAACCCAAGTTTTGTTAGTGTTCCTATGACAGGGCAAAACCTGCTCTCTGGCCGAGTCCCATAAAAATTCCCATCTTCATTCCCAGCAACTCCAAGGAAACCGGAGTAGGGATGTTAATGGCTCTAGGAAATGATAGATAGGTCTGTGAGAGTCTCGATTTAAGAACACTGCAAATTGCTGCAGCCAAATATTATGATGATTATTTTTAAATCTGTTGCAGACCTCAAGTTGAAGAAGTCATTCTGAATAAATGTCAAGCCCTTGATGGCTGGTTTTGGTTTCAACTTTCTGCTACTGTGAACATTTAATTCCAAAGCTGGAGAAAAATACTTAAAAATAAATTATCCATTCTTCTTGTCAAGAAGAAACTGAATTAAAAAAAGAGAAACACAAGTGAAAATCAGCTGCTTTCAAATTTAATTATAGGGGTTTTCCTTCTCTGTGAAAGGCAGAGAGGAGCAAGGCTGAAGACAAAGCGGGTGAGGAGATGCAGCCGTGGGCTCTCAGTCGGGCATTTCACCAGCGCCTAATGGCAATGATTTCCCCACACATAACAGCAGATGCCTATACGTGATACGGAAACACGCTCCAGTCCAGCTCTTTGAGCCTTTAATTCTACAAAATAAAGGTCACTCAAGACCAAAGTGGAATGCAATCGACTGAGGAAGGGGGTTAAAAATTAAAAGCTCAAACGAAAAATAGCCAAAGAGCATCTGGCAAAAAGGGCAAAACCCCAGGCACTGACAGCTTGGATGCAAACCAACTCCCTAGGTCATATTTATGAGCTCACATAAAAAATGATCATAAAATACCCACGAGTGTTTGTTATTGCACATTAGCATATTAGAGGTAGTAAAATTTACATGGTTTGGAAATGATGTTTCTGAATATAAAATTCATAGCATTAATCTCCCACTTACTTTACATGTTGTCCCATCAATAAGTAAGTACGTATCTAAATTAAAAATGCAATACAGGAATAAATCTCAAACGTCGTGATCAAACAGTTGGCCTGGAGAAGAAGATTTACAGTCCTGGCCRGGCTGGCAGCGGCTCCAGCGGTAACACTGCTGCCTTGGCATGAATGTAACTGCGGGCAGCTCCAGCACCAGACTCAGCTCCATCCTAATGGATTCTGATCCCATTTGTGAGGGRTCTGGAGAGCACATAATTGCAAACGCCACATGGAGGCCTGGAAGAAAACCCCGTGGATGATCTTTCATAGAGCAACTAGAGCAACCCGTCATAGTCATGGCCATTGAAACAATGAATAGCGAGAGAGTCGCCACGCCAGCCACGACACCGCTGACGCTGATGGGGCCGAGCGCGCCCGCCGGCCCGCGGGGACGGTGGTTGCTGGCTCCGGGAGGGACATCGCTCTTCGTGGCCGCACAGCGCCCGGAGGAGGCTGTTCTGTGCTGGAAGGAAGACGCTCACAGAAATTACACGTCTCTTCCTCTCGTAACCGCAGCCCAGCACCCTTCCAGGAAGGGAGGAATAGAAAAACGAGCTGCTGCCTCCTTGCTAACAGCASGGCAAGGAGCGTGACGAGAAACAGAAAACAAGAACGTGCAGCTCACCCAGCACAGCGACAGCTAACGTGACGGTGGCAAAGGCAGCCTTAAAGGTCCTGCATTTCTGCCTGCGGCAGATGAAGACATCAGGAGGACTGTCCTCCAGACTATGCTGTGCACATAGCAGCTTCCCTCAAACACACAATTACTTCATTACAAAGAGTGCAAGGGCTTACTTCTATTTTAGGCTGGCTTAATATAAAACACTTGTGATCCATGGAAGGAGAGATGACAGAAATACATCTGTGTCAGATGACTCCAGCTCCTCTCATGGCCAAAATCTCTTATGTAAAACATAGCCCAGGTTCACTGAATCCCACGCTGTCGGGCTAGGTAGTGCATTTCTGTATCGCTTCCCTGGCACTCCACAATAACTTACTTTATCTAGACCATGTGCGGATATTTGTCTTGGTTCCTAAGAAAGGGAATAACTGAAGGCTTAGGGCTTCTGTGAAAGAAGAATTTCTTTGAGACTGCCCAGCGTTGTGCCCAAGGTTGGCCATGGTGCAGAAGCACCATCCCCATGGCCAAGACTTGACAATGGCCTAGAGAAACGCCTGCCATTCAGGACACATCTGAGAGAAACAGTCAGTTGGTTTTAGGGTTGTTCAGACCCCAAGCCATAGGATTAAAATATTATTCAGTCGGAACCAAAGTCTAATTCTCACTCAAAATTCTACACAGCCCACCCCTAATTTCAAGCGTTTTACAATGTTCAACACCTCACCTACCACAAGGATTTGACAGGGTAAAGGCAAAAAAAGGAAAAAGAAACGTGACTCACCTGGTATTTTGGACATTGCTCTTTTGCATCAGAGAAGGAGGATGACGAGTTGATTGAGCTATCCAGGGAAGAAGAGCTATCTCCTCCGGGCTTCAGCTGGCAACACTTCCCGAAAACTCTCACCTGAGCATCACTGCAGAGTTTCTGAAACACAGACAACACGTGTGCTGACATGAGGACCCGCAGCCACAAAATCACCACTTAGCAGTGCTGCACTTTCCTCTTTACCTAAYACATTAAGCAGTGGAAAAGCCTGTCCCTCCAGAGAAGGGTTAACTGTATTTACCAGTCTCCTGTGGCTGGGTTTTAGCGAGGAGCTACCAGGTCACTCTAGCTCCATCTCCCTAAGGAGCCGCCCGCCTCGGGAGCTTTGTGAGGCTCAGTTTTAGGCCTGGGATTAGGGCACAGGATGGCAGGGCGGGAGGGTGGGACGAGGTGCCACCTGTGCACGGCGCAGGGTGCCCAGTAGGGCAGAGTTTGCAGAGTGGTGCCAGCCGCGCCGCAGCCGGATAAGGAACAACCCTGCAAGAGAATTCGGAACAGGCTGTTGTTATGGGGAGAGGTGGGGAGAAATGTCGTTATTTTTACAGATCTCCTCTAGCTGTGTCTAAATCCTCAGGTCTCTTGGAAGTGTGGCGCAGAGGTGACATTTTCCCTTTCTAATAGGAATGCATCATGAGACTGCACAAGGACAAAGCTGCAAACGCAGTTGGTGGCAGGAGAAGCGAGGAAAGTTTYCCCCAGGGGCAGGGGAAAGAAGCTCCAAGCAGGACTGGTCCCTTCCTGATACGAGTTTCAGGCAAAGAGCTGCAAAAAAGGGAGTAAGGAGAAAACAAGGCTGAGATGGAGAACTGGAAGTGCAGAACCATTTGGACCTTTGCAGGGCTGCACACACAACATTCCCCGTCACTAGCACTAGAGATCTTTGCCACAGCTCTATATAGTATTTAAAGGCATATATGATTTCCCCTGCAAATCCCAGATGCACCAGAGAGCCAGCACACGTTTGCTAATGCCATTAACCTCAGAGCACTCTGCGTACCCGCTGCACTTCAGAGCACAGGTATCAGGCTGACAGCATTGCCTTTGCTGGTGGGCAGCATTCAGAGACAGAAGCGTGCCTACATGCTCAAAGTCACTCACTAAGTAGGCCCTAGGACTTCTGCAATTAACATTTCCTCTGCAATCACCTAACCGCAAGAGCAGCCTGGAAGCAGAGCGTGCGGGAAGCAGAGCCAGGGGCTGCAGGGAAATGCAAAGGTGCCGCGTGTCCCGGCTTCGCCTCTGAGCTCGCGGGGTTGCACCACAAGCTCTCACTTCATTCAAAAACGCAAGGATGGCTCAATCCTTACTAGCTCCAGAGAAAAGGARAAGGTGGAACAGGAAAGGTGTGCAATCCCCATGCACTTCAACAGGCTGTTAACCTCATGGCTGCGCAACAGAGCCAGCAGCAACTGCGTATTTTGCAGGATGAGAAAAAATCCCTACTCAAGCCATGCAGCRAAGACCTCAGCAGATGTGCTCCTGCTTCCTGCACCACCAACCCCACTTTGGGGAGAGAAGATGACAGCCCGCGTGCCCTCCTCTGCTGAGGAGCAAGTTGGGAATCCCACATCTCCAGCCTTGGCTGTGCCGGTTGCTTTTCTTTGTGAAAAGAAAATGTGAACACCTTGGATACCAGGTGGCTTTCCTCTGGCCCTAGCAGTGGGCGAGAGCTAGGGAAGCAGCAGAAAACGTCAGGGATTATCTAGCTCCACGCGGCGGCTCGCACTGCTGCTCCGATTAGAGGGCGGCCGCCGCCGAAACCCTCCGGGGAAAATGTGCAGACAAGTCAGTAATTCCGTGGCAGAGGGGAGAGGCAACGTGCAGCAGCCTCCGCGTGCTGTGCCCGAGCTACGTGTGCGCCGTGGGACCCTCCCAGCGCGACAGCCCGGCGAGGACGCTGAACTCCGGCCACGCGCGGCTTCGTTAATGGCTAATAGCCGGCGCTGGAGCACAGTACACAATGGCTGGAGCATGTGAATGATAATCATATGACTTCAGTAGGAACTCGTGAACCAGAATTGCATTTTATCTCTGACACAAACAACAATGTCCTAGGCTAGGCAAGCATCATGTGATAAAACCACATAAAATCCACAGGGTTACAGAAGCTTTTGCAGGCGAACCGCATTTCAGCTTGCATTTTCCATCGGATGTTGAAAGTTCCTTTAAAAAGATACTGCTTTAATTAAGCTCACTTGAGATTGCGAGGCCATTAAATGGATTTCTGTGGGTGAAGAAAAAAAATTCTATGCATGAAAAAGAAGCTAAGTTTGCAAATTATTGACTTTTTGGTAATCTCTTGTCAGCGGTGCTGCATTTTTCTCCATAGAAACTTACCTTAAGCCCACTGCAAGATGGCTTGAAGTCATAGTAGTCTAATTTAAAAACCAGAGGCACATTCTTGTTAGGTCTTTGCAGGGGAATTTACTGAACCAAGAGGTCAGATGTTCAGGACCTTTCCAATACCACCTGTCCGAACCTTGCAAACAGTAAATCATCCCTAAARTGCGGGACACTGACAAATCGGGGTGTTTGCTCTTTCTAAAGCTACATGTGTTCTTAAGAAGAACCCGTTGGAGTATTTGACGGAGTGTGTGCAATACCCCCTTCCTCGGTAACTCCTGCCTCCGAACGCCAAGGTAATTTTAGGTGCACCAAGCCTCAAGACACGAGGCAACAAAGGAGTGGGGTGACTTGATTCCAGGATAATATTCCAAACATACCCAAGCCAGGTTTCCAGAAACAAAAAGGTGACCAAATTATTTGAAAGCTGTGCAATGGAGATTCAGAACTGGGGATTTTCCTTCCAAATGCACTCACTGCAACACAGCACCACAACAGTAGTGCTGTTGAACCCCAAAAGGCACATGGTTGTGGCTCTAAGATCCTTACCAGGAAGGCACAGGCACCGCACTGAGCACTAGAGGTTGGAGGAGGAATTTCTAGTGCGCAAGTTGTGCTTCGGGGACAGCGAGAGTGTCCTAGACAGCTGAGAGGAGCCTGGGGTGTTGAACTACATCCAGACGGCGTGCATGTGTGTTAGGGGCTGCGGTGACAGCACAGGRGACAACTGTCATCATGTGCTTTACTCTTCTTTACCTCCCTTTAGCAGCAGGTGCTCAAAGGTGACAGCGAAGCCTCTGTATCAAAACACAGTTGCTGTCCCCCAGGAGCTCTGGATCTCGCTGCTGAAACGGGCCAGTCAGCAAGGGGGGCTTCACATAGCTGAAAAACTCTGCCAGAATAGATAAACTTACTCCTGTGCTTTATAAATACGACGTTGGTCTGAACGCGTAATTAAATACGCCTCTGCCTAGGACACGGGGATTGCTTGCCCCGGCGTTCCTCCCTCTCCCTCGAGTGGCACAGCAGAACCCAGGTATCTTTTTTAAGAGATAGCTGTCACTAGTGCTACGATTTCACTTCATTTCCAGAGCTGTCAAGTTCCTCTACTATTCATAGTTCAATGAAAGGAGCAAAGACACTTCTCTGCTACGCTGCTGTTATCCTGCCACTGCTCTTCAGAGAGCAAGAGCAGAGCTGAGAAGGTAGGACTCCATCTCCATGCTGCTCGTCACCGGCTTCTTTATCCATCCCCTTGGCTCTCGGGAAACCTTGTCCACCGAGAGACCATGGGCTCCAACACACACGAGTCACCCAAAGGCAAAAGGCTCCCTATCCCATTACTAATCCGCCCAGCAATTTACTGCTCAACATTTATCCAGTGCTGCAGTGCACGGGACACAGGACTAGCGCTGGCTCGTTTAAAACAGCATGCCAACTTAATGCTTTAGGATAAGTGAGACAGGGGGAGTCAAAGAAATTGCCACAATAGCAGATCAAATATCATATGACCTTTCAGTTAAACTGTCCCAAATTAAGGTGACTTTGCAAAATTTAGCTTCTTGCTGCCCGAATCCAAGCTCATTCTTTGTTTTAAGGTTGCACCCTTCGGCTCAAACCCTGCACCTCGGCATCTCCACTCCCTTGGTTGGGCTATGGAAGCTTTTTTTCTCCACCCCCTTTCAAAAATCCCTCTCTCTTTCGTTTCTTCCAGAAAAACTGCTTCTGGAAATCCTCCTGTGCCTCATGGAAAGGAGTCACTTCCCCCTTTCACCCTTGGCTTTTCCCGCTCGCCGCCTCACTGTGTGGGCTGGCAATCCCGGCTCGGCATCAGTCCCGCCGGGCTCTTACTCGTCTTCCTCCCTGCTCTTAGGCTTTTCCTTGGTCCCCTCACACTTCTCCTTCGCCACCTGCTCCACATCTTCCTCTGCACTRACCTGCAGAGCCTGAAACCTCCCAGCTTCTTCAGGCCGCCCAGCACCTCCCTCCGCTCAGGTCTCTCAGGGTGAATACTCGTGGCRCAAACCACCAACAGACAACACCAGAAGAAAATAAATAGCTAAACTAGCAGCTAAAAATACCCCAAACCACCAACAACAGGCTCATTCATCTGCTCGCAGCAGAGCACTGGTGCACGGTTCCCCTCCGGCTTCTTCCTCACTCAACTCCTCGCTTCTCCCTCGTGGATCCTCATCCCATTCCTGCACCTTCCTCACCCCGTTTGTTCCCAGCCCCTCGAGGCAGACACCTCCATTTCAAGTGGTCTTTGCCTGGTGACATTCCCGTCCTCACGTCGGTGCCGCCGGGCGGCCTGGCTCGGAGGGCGCATCGTTGAGGTTGAGAAGCCAAGCGCCACGCTCAGCAGGGCCGGGCCGCCTCGGGAGGGGAGCGGGGCCGCCCGTCACGCTTGGTGGGGGGCTCAGGGCAGGCCTGGATCTCCAAGGAGCAGCCGGYACCGCCTCCTGTCCCCAATGCTTGGTATGACCCGGCAAGAGGACGTACTGCCCAGGTGGGCCTGCCCGGGCCTGGTGCGCTCACGGGAGCCACGTCCCAGGGGAGCTGGTGGCTACGGGCGAGCTGAAGCAGCTGGGGAGGTGCTGCAGGAAGAGCAGAGAGAGGCATGAGACATGAGTCTACGTGCCCAAAGCGGGCACGGGCCTCGGCACCGTCCCCTGTGAAGCCAGCGATGTGGAGCCCTCAGGAACGCGGCGCTCGTCTGCGCGAGGGCCCAGCAGGGCAGTTCTCCAGAGGAGACTGCGGATCCCGGACACGTGCTCGCCAGCAAAAGGACTTCAAGGCCTCAAGTTACAGGGGGGAAGGCTCAGGTTGGATATTAGGAAAAATTTCTACACATGAAGAGCAGTCAAGCATTGGCACAGGCTGCCCAGGGATGCAGTGGAGCCCTCATCCCTGGYAGTTGTGCAGATGAGTCGCCTASGGACACGGTTTAGCAGGATGGTGTCAAGGGGCTCACGGTTGGACTCCATCATCTCAAAGGCCTTTTCCCACCACGGTGATTCTGAAGATGGCAGAAAGCGAGGAAAGCCCAGGAGAGAGGTGTGTTTGGGTGCGGAGCGGGGCTGTTTGGTGAAGGCGTGAGCCCTGGGGCCGCTCCCGCCGGCTGCCCGCACCTCCTCCCATGCGGCCGCCTCTCCCGAGGCGTTCGCTCAYGACACCGAGTCAGAGTCACGGGGCTGAGGAGAGAGGCCCTGCAGGGGCTGGGACYGCACGGTGTCCCATGTCCGGGCGCTCCCAGGGGCCAGGAGCCGCCTGCACACCCCCGGCCAGCTCCCTGCTCAGCGCTTTTCRTCCATCAGAACGTGAAAACCCATCACTTCACATCCTGAAACGTGTCTCGGGAAAAGTTTCCTCTGATGCACCTTAAATACTGCCAGTGAGGGAATTTGAATGGCTGAGTCATATTCGGCCTTGGTCCGCTGCACACAACTCTTGACATACACTGAGATTACAGATACACAGAGCAGAGCAAAGTGTATCTCACATTACTTCAGGCATATGACTCGCAAATTATGATGGCTTTCAATGAAACCGTTTCACTGCACTTCTCGGAAACCAAGAGCTGCTGCACAGCCAGCAAGCTCCAAAAAGTGGCACCTTGCGTGCAGCTTCCCTGCATCAAGCTGCCGGACTTGATGGGAGCAGCCAGAGCCACCGCTTGGCATTTCTGCAGATATCACCCTCAGACTATTTATAAACTCCGAGGTATAAATCACGTTAGGAAACTGGGGGCTGAGATGCAGAAAGCATTGGCTTTTGTGAGGCTGTTAACAGATACCCTTTCACGAGGGAGAGCACCCAGCCCACACACGTCTCGCTGCAAAGGGCAAGAGTGCCTTGGAATGTGCTTAGAGCCAAGATCTGGCTTTGTATAGGCTGGGTGTGTCTTTGTTAATGAAAATCATGATAAAGAGCGAGAAAAATAAACAATGCAATTCCTTGAAAATGGCCAGTATGTACTGCTAACTGTGCAAGCCTGTACTGAGCTTGCAGCAAGCTCAGCCCAAGACTCTCGTGCACGTTTTTACCTGCACAAAGTTTCTGCTGTTGCAAAGAGGGAGGTTATTTATTTATTATTATTTTATGAGGAAAGTATCTGAGTGCTGCAGAAGGTGGATATCATGGCAGGGAAATATTTCAAAGTGTACTTTTTCAAAGTCTGATAATATGACATATATATTATATATATATATACATATATATGAATACATAAAGTTAACAGACTACATACAGAGCATTACAACTAGTCTGGGACCAGCCAGTCTTCCTCCAGCAGCCTCACAYATTCATCTCATAGGAACAGTGAATGCAGCCAGGTATTACTCACCACCCACCTTCCCCTTTAATTAAGAAAAATAAAGTGTTTAATATGGAACCGTAGTAGATTMATTATCAGCCATTTATTCTGCTGCTAATAAGCTGTCACAGTCAACTACCTTTCTGAAATAAACCCAAGCAGAGGAGCCTGCAAATTATGGGTACAAATTGGAACCCAGGCAGTTCMATCTTCATATGAGRAAGAACTTCCTTACTGTAAGGGTCCCAGTGCTCTGGGTGTCCCTGCAGGAGCAGGGACTAGATGATCTCTAGAGGTCCCTTTCAACCTCAACCATTCTGTGATCCTGTGATTCATTCCGCAAATACAGATCTATCTTACAGAGGCTTAAGCCTTCAGGAAATCAATACAAGTATACACAGTGTACAAAGATTTATCTATTAATAAAGTAATAGTAATGAGCAATGCCAATAACTCATATGAACAACCTCTTCAAAGACCTATTGCCTATAACAATCTCTGTTTTCCTGGCAAGAACATCTGAACATCGACAGGAATAGAAACTTACGAATTAATAAAGCCATGTTAACAAGTTAAATTTAAAAAGAAAGATGCACCTTCCAAATTCTCAAAAGAACAAGGAAAATGGGATTTGTGTCTGCAAATGTGCTATGGAAGCTACAGAAGATCCTGCAAGTCAGTGCCCATGACCCACAGATCGGCTCGCAGCAGACAGATATGTGGCAGGGGGGAGCATTGAGGATCAGGGTGAGAAGCACCAGGCTGGCAGCATTCAGCACCAGGCTGGAGAGTGTTCAACGCTGGATGAAGATCTGCTGGCTGTCCTCCAATATCCAACRTGAAAATCAGGACTCGAGGTAAAATGCTATCTTGTGTACTCCTACCTACAGGACTTCATGCAGTTCTATGGGAAAAAGCGACTGGGATCCCAAGTTTCAGYTTACACAGTGCTTTCTGCTTGGAGAGCTGAACCACATTGCAAGTGTTTCTAGAGATGGTGAAAAGGAAGTTCAAAGCAGTTAAAGTGTCCAAGCTCACAGAACCACTTATAGCAGCACTGTGGCTAGAAATGAGACCTTGTGGCCAGAGTCCCTGCTTGGAAATATCCTCATCCAGCTGCATCCATTGTGAGTTCAATTAATAGCTTAACAAAGAGACCTGACAAATGGAAAGCCTAAAAGAAAAGTTTTCAAGTAATTTTGGGTCAGCAGTTGGTAAATAGTTGGAAACAACAGCTGCTAAAAGCTGAGCAAGCAGGACAAGGTAGGAGAGGGGACAAGGAAGACTTTCCAAACCAGAAAACAGACCTGCTGCAGAGAACAGCCACATCACAAACCCCTTTCAATGAACACCAAACTCAGCACTGCCTCCTGGCATTGCCCGCGCAGCCATGGGGGGAGCCCCTTTGAAAGGGCAGGAAGTAGAAGAGCCCAGGARTAACCATCACTATGATATTTACAGTGCTAGGGTGAAATTACTGAAGCTTGAATCGTTTGCAATTTAATACACACTTATATTTGCCCCTGAATATAATCAAAGTTTAAATATTAATATGAATGAAGCAGGCAATTTGTGAGCTACCAAGCACTATCTTAGAAAACATACAGAACGTAAGCATGTAAATTGTTAAAATACTCACCGACACCGAAACATCCTCTATTTTTCTTTTAGCACTGGAGTCGAACAAGACGTTGCGCCCTCTCCTTTCACAGTCCTGATACACGATCAGTCGGATCTGGCTCGGGTCGAACTCCGGCAAAGGCCAGCTTGAATGAAAAACAAGAAATCCCAAGTATTAATCACAGCAGTTCTTTATTGCACTGCCCTTCTTACATTGTCTGCATATCCAGCTTCATTAACATAAAATATACAGCACACGCAACATCATTTTATCAGACTCTTTGATCCTGTAGCTAGAACCGGGTAGACAAATTACCCTGGCATGAAGAGGGCCGCTCCATTACAGCCCTTCAACTGTGCTGTGTTCAGCACTTCCACACAGCAACGTGGCAAGGAGCTTTCACCAACCTCTGCTATCCTCGTGCCCACCAAGTTCTCTGCAAAGGGAGAATTTCTCTGCAAAGAACTTGGTGTCGGACATCACTGCATAYGATCTGGATTTTAAGAAGGCATCATTGATGTTAATGTTTGAAAGGCCACAACTAAATTCTTTGTATCCTAAGAATACTGGCCTATTACTGGCCAGTCCAGCAAAGACCCAAGGGCTTGGGCATCCAGGTTTGCTCACACCTTCTGTGTTCCTGGAAGCTAAGAAACGAGGTGCCTGCTCTTTCCATGAAATCATCAGGAATCAGCAAGTTAATCGGTAAGTTTTACCCTCTCCTTTCAATTCACCAGCCGAAAGGATGGACTCCCCTGTGCCTGCACTTTACGTGATCTGAACACAGATGCTGATCTGCACCCCAAGTCATATCCTTGGTTGTAGCAGAGATGYGGCAGCCAAAGCCATCAATCTCTACCAAAAATTTTAAGAATGTCCAGCCCCAATTCATGGCTTTACGACTTGTGTAGTACCAGCTGGGTAAAACTAAGCGTCAGCACATAGAGTTACTCGCCCTCCTGGAAGAGGAAATCCATTTCCTCATCTGCTTGGCCCCACCATTTAGCAACACCAGASAAAAACAGAAGCTGCAGAGAAGATACTGTGCAACGAATGTCAAAAGCAACTTATTACAAGAAAAAAACTTGAGCAATTTGAAACTGAAATAACTCAATGTCTGCTGGATCGGGGAGCAGAGAGTCTCGCAACGTGGCTGCAACAGCACTTGAAGCCAAGCATTGTCCCCCAGGGGATGGGTCATATGAAGAGCAGACTGGGAACCAAACCAGTTCTGTACCAAAAAGAAGCATTTGGCAATATGAAAAACTCAGAGAAGTGTTTACATGGAGCAGGGGCTTCTGCTAAGCAGCCCAATCCTGCATTTCCAAAGAGATAAGGAAACAAAGCCCATATTGCTCGATGCACCGGGGCATCTGGAGAGGCTCATGGGGACTGCAGCGGGGCCTGGCTGCAGCTGGAGATAAGAGGGCAAGCGAGACCGCGGGATAAACTGGCTCCCGGGGGAACCACCTCCTTATGTTTAAGTGAAATGGGTGGAAGTCCGGAAACTTGTTCCGTGAGCTGGGCCGCTCGGATAATCAAACAGCCTGTGATAATAACAAGGGCCTGCTTGCCAAGGAGGTGCTATCACTTGCTCCACCCTTGCAATACATGCGAATTTCCTCCCGGCTCAGACAAAAGCACGTCTCCCATTACCTAGTGCTTGGGATATTTGACTTGGAAACTACTGGCGAAGAAGGGAAGTAACAGTTCCAGATCTGAGGAAAGTCTACTCGTAAAGGGTTCTGAGAGCAGATTACACTAACGGGGGAGAAAGCTAAATATAAAACTCCAGCTCTATGCAGCAACATATTTGATCAAAGTAACAAGACCTGTTTACTTCTCAGTTTCTGCATATGACATTTTAACTTTCTCTAGACAAGTTTTCAGCAGATACCATAAATCATAATTTGTGCCCGTTCCAATAAGCGCTATCTCTGTTACATAACACAGTCCTTAAGCACATTTTAGCCTTGCAAAAATATTCCCTGGCAAGAGCGGGTCACTTCCCAAAGCAGGAGACGCGCGGGAGAGCGGGTGGAAGGTCCTGCCAGGCAGACAGGGAGCAGGCAGCCCGGCGCCCCCAGCACCTCCCGCGCGGAAGSCCCACACAGGAGCTCTGCTCTTGCTCTTAGCAGCTTTAAAGAACCATCAAGTCCGATATCTAGGCAGATTACCCCCAGAAATACATCAACTGCAGCGTGCAATATGCAGGGCACGTTCTCAAAACAAATAAAACAGGGCAATACTCCAGCACGGCTCTTCAGCCGGATGAAAAGTGACCTAGATCTTCTGAATATAATTAGTTCTGTTTATAAATGGAAACCAACTTTGACATTTAACTGATGTTTTCTTGAGATCTTTACAGGAAAATGAGGAGATGGATACTCACGTGTCCTGGTAACGTTAATGGAAGGTGAAGCTGCGTCTTCCCCGTTGCTCTGGCAATGACGGGGCACTTAATGAGGAGTTTCTTCTGCATGACCTATCTACTTTATTTGATCTTTCCTTGGAACTGGTTGTATATATATAAAAATAAACACTACAGGCTTTTCACCCATGGAAATGAGTGCGGCTTTGTCTCACAGTTAGGACCGTGAGCTCATGCCTGGCGCGAGRGGAGCAGTAGTGAAGAGCAAGTTATTGCTGAGCAGGACGTCCATCCTGCAGAGATGTCTACTGTGCAAAGAGCAATGCATGGGGAAGGGACGTTAAGAAACAGGGTGCTCCCTAATCACTGCTGTGCAAATGCTGGGTGGGATTTTTCAGAAGCAAATCATGTAAAATCCAATCTCTTTAAATCTGAAAAATGCACCGGAAAATAAAGTCTCCTTAGCTTAAGCCTGGGACAGGTTGGATCCTGGAGCCTAGCAGGGAGGAAGGTGAGGTTCTTCCTGAGGGCCTTCAGCTAACGGAGGGAGTAGCACTGGAAATTGCTGTAATCAAATAATTCACATAGCCAAAACAGCCTGTAACAAATATTTGGAAAAGAACACCCAAATATCAGTCCTGTTGGCCACTGAATGAATACAGGAGCAGCCGGGAACGAGCAATTTGCAGAAACCAGTCTGGATGGATCACTGGCCAAGTGTGTTTTCAGTGAGTTTCAAATATTTGCCAATCTAATTAGCCTGTGGCTTTACGGTCACACTTTAATCAGCCATAAATCCAGCCAGAGCTTAAACAGAGCTGCCGGCCCTCATTGCAGCCCCCAGCRCAAAAGCACCACGGGCAAGGAGCGAGTGGGACAGCAGCGCAAACCGCACGGGGCCGACAATTAAATTATTAGAAATTAATAATGATGAAATCACGGCCTGAGGAAGCATATTGGGAAGGGTGCTCGTGCAGAGGCCTCCCCGCTGTTCTCCTCCTCCCTCTCTTGCACCTCCTTGGTTTTCCGTCTTTTTCACATGGAGCCACCAGGAGAATTATCGGTGGTTCCCGGAGCCAGGAGATGCCTCCTGGTACACGACAAACCAGATCTCCAGGCTTCCTCYACGGACAGATTTTGCCGTGCTCCTAATTCCCAGGATTTATTGCCACCACAGACATTTCTCAGCAAGAGGCAATTGATGGCTTTTAAATTGATAGGRCTAAACTGCTCCTAAATTGCAAGCTCCAGGAGATGAAACAACACAAGCAGAAATCCTTGTTATCACTCCACCAATTACTTTCCTCTACGATTAAAACAAGTACATTCCTCCCTTCTTTTTTTTCCACTATAAAATGAACTTTTCTTCATTGCAGAAAGAGTTTAATACTTCTTTTTTTACCTCTTGGCTCAGGTTTTACTTTTAAAACAATTTCATAATAACACAACCCAGCCAGTATTCAACTATTTTTCATTATTAATGCAGAAATTTTGGAAGTCTAAAAGAAGAGTAACTGAAGCAAACTTATCAAAATATTGAGCAGACGGGATTTGTAAGAGATCTTGCTGAAAGGTGAAAATGCTCAAAACAAGAACATGACTAGCTATTGAGAGAGTAACTTGAAACTATCAGTCAAACTATTGTTTTCCTACATCATGTTTCATACTTATAAAAACTGCCTGGCGATGAATCACTTGCAACTATTTTTAAAAGCATCTACGCAGATGATATTTATAGTTTATGCCAGCTTATCTGTTCTGCATGTTTTTCATGTTAGCACCTTTTTAGAAAGCTGACAGGAGCAGCCATCCCCGCGCGGACAGCAGGTCTACCGCACCCCGCGCCACCCCGCTGCTTCCAGGGGACCGTCCGACCCCGCTCAGCGCGGGAGGAAACGTCTCCCTGCTGGGAGCTGGATGCGGAGGTGCAGGGACCCATGGGTGCTGCTGGAAAGCCCATGGATGCTCTTCCTCCTCTGTTACTGCTTAGAACCACTCAGCTTCTGCCAAACACAAACGTCGGGCAGAAATACTGCCTTGAAGAGGTAAGATCATAAATCCAGGACCGTTCGGATGTGCTCAGTGCAATCTTTYACACACAGATTATTTCAAGTCCCCCGGAGACGCGTGTAGGCACAGACCTACGCTCACACATTTGTGGCTGAGCAGTGTTCAGGATCCTGCGGTTGTTTTATTGGAGGGAGAAGTAAACAGCAGCAAAAGGGCAGTGCTCCTTCTCCAGCCCAACCCTCCTATCACACAGTCTCGCCTTCGGCCAAGCTCTTTTCCAAATTCCTCTGCCTGTTTCTATTACCTGTTAGTGGATCTTTTCATCTCATTTTGGCTTTGAGGAGACAGGACAAGAGCTGAGGATGAAATGCTCAGACAGGGTATTCCATAGACTTTAACACCTTACTGTAATTCAGTCATTCTCTTACTATTTGAGCATTCCTGTGCAAACCCAGCTGTGCAGATATTTCGGAAAGAGCACAACTGATTGGCACCACTGGAAACCTGGCTGTACAGCATGCTAACAGCACAGCTACAACCAGTTTGGAAGAGCACGACTCCATGTAAATGCTAGTGACACAACCCGACCATGAGGCTGCAAGGAGGAAGGACATCCCAAAGCTGCACAAACCACGGGGCCTATACTTAGAAAACAAACAAACAAACAAACTTGCAAGACAATTGTCTCTATAAGCGCCGAGGGCACTCGAGGGCTGTGTGCCAGCTGCAGCGAACGCATGCTGATTCTGCAGGGAAAACTGCTGTTTGTGCCTTGACCAAGGCCACCGCGGCAGCCTGTGACAGCGGAGGGACGCTGCCCTCTGTCACCTCAACCTCAGCTGGGCTTTTCCAAAGCCAAAGGATCCGTGCTCAGGGTCGCTTGGAAGAGCTCCTAGATAACCGGTCGCCTTAGGGACTCGTGACTCGCCGCTGCCTTCAGAGGTGCATTTTTAAGGCTCATCACAGGGAAATGACGTTTCTTTGGAAAATCAACAATTCAAGCCTTCCCCTTCTTGTTTCTTGACCCTCTGTGGGAAGGGCATTTGTCGGCTCAGCATTGCACCTGTCTGTCTCATTCATTTACCAGCTTAGCAATCCTCACCTTGAATAGCTGCACGGCTTGAGCTCCAGGAACCTTGTGCTGCTTAGCCTAAGCACACAGCATCCTGGTGGGAGGCGCGCGGGGAGCTCGCGCTCGGGACATCAAACACACACCTAAATTCAACCCGCTTCCACCCTGCTTGGCTCTGCCCGGACCTTTAACTGTATTTGAAGCTGACTTCACTTTGTTTTCATTTTTTTCCTCCCTTCTAAGTCACTTGGCTCTCGTCGAGATCTGTAATTTATACACTGAAGCCCCRGGCATGAGCCAGATGCCTTTCCATGAGCAGAGACCCAGGGCGCAGAGCTCAGGTGCACTCCAGGCACCGCGCTAATCACGAGCTGCACAGGGACATTGGGAAGACGCAGGCAGAGGGACTTTGTTAAAGACCTATCGCAACGTTGGGCGAGTTTGCAGCCTACAGAGCTTCAAAGTTTACAGTCAACACCAGCAATTTCATAAAACATTTTCAGGACTATCCCATGCACGTCATTTCAAAGGAGAAAAAAAAAAAAAAAAAAAAAAAGAAGAAGGAAAGCCCCACCTGCCTGATTTCTAGATGATTTAAGCACACATCCGCATGCAAACATACACACATACACAAGCACACAAACTTTAGGTGCTTTTCTGAAATATTTTTAATAAAAAAGCACACACACAAATGAAGACCAGTTCCCTCGGTTCCACCAAGAGCAGTGCTTTGCATTATTCCAGTAGACTACAATTCTCCTTTGCAAAATTACAACAGATAAAATTAATCTAAAGGGGAAATATATATATAGGTGCCATTCAGTATACAATTAAAGAAAAATCACTCAAAAAAATCTCTCTAAAAGCATGACATTTCCGGAAAAGAAATATTTTCACCACAGAGAAACTCTAAAGCTTTCAAAACCTGACGTAACCTCGGGACGGGTGTATTTATCGTACCTGGGAAGCATCTTCGTCCCGCAAGCAGCTCCACGTTTCGCGATCCCCACAAGCTCCTGCTGTGCCCGGCTGCCAGCGCAGGTTAATAATAGCAATGAGCCACGTTCATCCCAAACCACAAGACTGTCAGGTGACATATCAAGAGGTCTGAATTTAATTCAAACAAAAGACTCTCCATGCTGCAGCGCGAAGGGCTTCATCTCAGCCACCGGAGCACAGAAAGCACCTCAAAGCRGCGCACGGGCTGCGGCGCGCTGCAGCCGCTCGCACCAGGATCCATTTACACCGCCCGGGGGTTTTGCAGCCCGGATCCTGCCCCTGCGCTCGGCTGCATAGTCCTGGATTTGTGGGATTTCTGCTGGAGGAAGCGGTGCCCGTTCTCCCCGGCGCTGCGTGCCCCACAGCGCAGCGGAGCCCACACACGCGCGATCCCGGCGCGGCTGCCGCCTGCCCTCCCTCTCCGCCAGCCGCCGGATCCCGGTCTCATGACCYGAGTCCCTGGCAACTGCTGCTCCGGCTCCGCCACCGTCAGGAATTCCGGCGGCCGCGGGGAAGGGGGGCCACGCGCCACGGGTGCCCGGGGCGGCCCCGCCGCCGGCCATCATGTGATGCGGCCTGGCCATGGAGCAGGCCCTGGGGCCGGCCCGCGCGCCCGCCCCGCTCCACACGCTCCATTCCCCGCTCCACACGCTCCMTTCCCCGCTCCACACGCTCCATTCCAGACTAAACACACAGGCTGCAGCCCCAGAGGTGGCAGAGGGCGAGCGTGTGGCCTCACAGCCCCCTTCCATTTTCTCCAGCCTCCAAGAACCCGAGGTTTCCCCACTCCAGTTACGGTGACATTTTTCCCCAGGGCGGTTGGTTTCGGTGCCAAACAACAGCGTTTTGCTGCAAAAGCCGTAAAACCAAGAACCAGCTACTCGCTTCTCACAAACCCGGGAAAAGACTCTCTTGTGACCACAGGTGTTCTTGAAGGAAATGTCTCATTCAGCAAAGRAGCTGAGGCCTGGATGCCACGATACAGACCTGCCTTTTCCTACGTTATTCATGCCAGAAGGTTTCACAGAATTATTCACAAGGGTAAAAAAGGCAGGTGCGGAACATGCAGCTCCAGCCTTTGAGCTCAATCTCCCTTTAAAGCTCCAAATACTGCGCGGGGGCAGCAATCATGGGGCTCTGTTACCTGCCTGCCCTGGATGCAGGAACGTGCCGGGCACGGTGACTTTCCTACCTGTGTGGCAAACGCCCCGCTCTGTAAAGGTTACTGATGTCAAAAGTGACCTTTTTTCCCTCAGAGATGCAATGGTGAGAAGTTCGGCGCAATGTATTATGTAAACATTTATTTACAGGAGGAACAGCTAAAGTTTCCATTTTACCTCAGGGTAACCCGATGCGCGGTGAAGACAAGCGCTTTGAAAGAGGACCCGGCCTCTGTCTAACAACTGATCGGGAAAAATATTGGAAAGAATTTCCCTTCAAAGAAAGGGAGACTCAAATTATACAGAGGGGAACCGGTGCTGTAAGCAGAAATGCGCAGGCCTAATGTTTGAGAAGGGACTTCAGGTAGTCAGTGCTGGTTCGCAAGCACTATTGCTTCTCCCATATCCAAGAAAGTACTCACTCTTTAAAAACAAAAAAATTAAAGTAAATGCACACCATCCTTCTCCCTAGGTGCATATCCAGGCAAATAGCTCTCCATTTCACTCATGTGGACCAACACAGATATGTTTTTAGAAATGAGGCCTGGTCATAAACCCAGGACGTGGCCCCTTGCTCAGATGGGAGGACCAAGTTTAACTGGGAAAGCGCAACCCGCCGTTCGCTGCTCCATCTACACTGATTGTGGGAAGAAAAAAAATGCCATGGAAATCCTCAAAGGGCACCAAAGGGGAAAAAAAAAAAAACTGTCATTTTCTTCATTTTATCCAAAGGCCTTTCTGAAAACATTCAAAAATCGCAGCCAAGGTGTGCAACTTGGGGGTAGAAACCATCCAATTATCCGATTTTAAAACAAGCAGGCAACAGTTGGTTCCAAACACAAGCTAAAAAATAAAATAGATGCATTTTCATTCTCCACCGCCTTAACAACCTTTCTTTATCTGTCCCTTGCAAAAAGGTTCCTCCTCACACACTGTAAATGTGCACAACAAAACCCAGTCACTGGCATCTCAGCTTCACAATGCACGAAGGTCGGCGTTGGGAGCCACCGGGCAGAACGAGAGCAAAACCACTCGGGTTTCACTCAAAATCTGAGTAGGAACACTTGGATACCGTTTCCCTACAAAATATTGGCCTTAGTGGAATTACCACTGAGCTAGGCTTTAAAAAATGTGCTTTCTGTGCATTTTTGTATCCCTGCAAAAAAATCCAGTGAATTCCTGCCGGCTCACGGAGCACACTGGATAGGATAAGGCTCAAGGTGCCTGTGCAGAGCCGCAGTGCACACAGGAACCTGTGCATCCCATGGGCACGCACAGAAACGCGGAGCCCATGGACGGCAAGAGCCAAAAGGATGAGAACTGCAAAACTTTGCAAACTCCAAGCCCCTATTTAGTCTCTTAAGTAGCAGATTCTTAAGCACTGAAGTGCTTCTCATGTGCAAAAAATAAAAAGTCCCACACAGAATCAAATCATATAATACCCTCCATATGTGCAATTCGCACCAACATCAACACGTTTCACAACTGTAATAAAGCAATAAAGGGACTATATGGGGGGTGCTAAGTAGCATTTGCAAAATTAACCCATCTTGGAGCATTCCTGAAGGAAGCTACGTGGAATATATTAACAGTGTGGATGTTCAGACCTCAGGAGATTGACTGTCCCTTTGCTGTGTCAATTTTTAAGTGTTGTTAAAAGATGCCTAAAATAAAAATAACTATCAAAGTAAAAATGTGATGCATGGTTAAGCTACTGGAACACTGGTGTTTGTTTTGTATCGCATTTCCAATTGCAATCTTCTATAAATAAGACACCAAACAAGCCTCCATAATACCAACTGGTACTGCGAGACAACAGGGCATTTTCCCCCGGCCAAACAGTTATTTTATTGTGAGGGCGTTCAGAGCAGAATAATCTTTCCCTGTAGCTATTAAAAATCAAGTACAAGTAGTTCACTATTGCGTGTGTTTAATGCAAAGTTCGGGAGAAGGAAGTTCCAATACATGCTGCTTTTGATATACGCATATAGAGGCTGAAAATGAAGGGCTTTTTTTTTAATGGCACAGAATTATCTAGCCTGGCACAGGAGGGCTGTTGTGGGGCAYGTCTGCTTCTCTGGGCACTGTTCAACGTGGGGCATCTGCCGGGATGACCCGTGGTATTTGCTGCTGTATTGCAGCTAACCTGCAGCTACTCAGTGTTTGCTGCTCTATTGCAGCTTACTTGCAAATACCAGGCTGCAGAAACGCCCCAAACCACTGCCAGGTGCCTGGACTCGATGGCAGCAGCACCGACATGGACCGAGGCGTCCCCGCATTCCCTGTCAGGCAACCTGCTCATGTCGAATACACCCCCTGCGTTATTTGTTTCCTGCACTTTCTACAAGGGGAGCTGCTCTCACTCCTCAAAGGGGCAGCGGGGCCAGGCACCCTCCTCCGTGCCGCTGATTAAGGGGGCTGCACACATGATGGGGAGGCAATTCAGAGCCCAGGACATCTCCAGAAGGGTATTTGCCACAAAAGAGCCATAACAGGCCCTCCACAACAATTGCAACTCATGTTACAGACAGCAAGGAGCCACACGGAGCACTCGGAACAGCGCAGTGAACGTCCTGGTGCAGAACCGGAGCGTCCCCTGCGCAAGAGGGACAGTGCCAGGCTTGACACCTGCCACCGCCTGCACAAACCCCAACCATTTGGATTGCTCTGAAACRTCACCTGGTATTTCCCATCCTCCTCCTCCTGCAGGTCTCATTTATCTGCCTGGACAGCACAGATTTATCCCAGTTTCTGTGCTCTTTGCTCTTTTTCCCTTGCAAATGAAAGCTGCAGCTCAACAGGGCTCCTCGGAGAAGCAGGAAGACAGAAGCCAGTAGTTATTCTCCACAGATTTGCAAGGATCAGTGCATGAGCAGCATTTTACTCTGTCCCTCATGTGACTGCTTAATTAGGTGTTGATTCACTCAGTCATGAGACACAAGCAAACAGGGCTGCAAGCCCTAACGTCAAAGAAAAAGTAATGCCTGTTCTGCCAGTTTCTATATTAGCTGAGCACAAAGAGGACATCCAGTTCCGAAAAGCAAAACTCCTGCTTCCTTGCTTGGAAGCCAACTACCAAATCACTTCAACCTTTCCGTAAGGGAAAAAAGAAAAAAAAAAAAAAAAAAAGGAAGGAATCTGAAGTATCTGGGAGAAAGATACCTGTGAACTTCCAGTCTCTGGGATGCGGAGAGCGGAGACCTGGGAGCCCGGTGTCAAACCCCACATTGCTCCTTCCCCCGGCTCTCCCCTTCCCAACACCCTGGATTTATTTTGCTCCGGCTTTATTCCTGGCTGTAGCAGAATTTCTTACCCTCATTCCTATTACCAAAGCGCTCTTGCGTTATGGGGTCTGGTTGCTGTAGCAACAGGCTTTGAAAAATATCAACAAAATTTCAGCACAGGGAGAAGGGGTTTTACAAACCGGGGGTGCTGGCGAGGGGAGAGGCTGGTGAGCTGCTCCACGGGAGCCCAACTACTGCTTCCAGTCTGAATCTTGTGTACAAGGCTGCACGTGGAGCTCTAACTTGTCATCAGTTATCACCTCTTTCCTCGGGAATGCTACCATAAGGCTTTATTTGTAACACCCGAAACATTTGTGCATTTCTGGTCCTATCCTCATTTGCGGAGATTTTACTCATAAAAAGGAAAGAAGACGACAGGCCCCTGGATCATGGATCAGCAACTTATTTAAAACACATGCTTAATGCTAAGCACATGAGCAGTTTCACTGGGGGCAATGAAACTACTTATATACTTATAGTAAAGCACGTGGCTCTGGAGTGCTGACTGAGTCTTCCTCGCCCCTGGGATTTCACCCGAATCGGGCTCCGTTGCACAAGAACGGCCGCAACGCAAAGACAGCGGCGCTTGGGCAGCAGCGACAGCAATGAAATGATGCCCAGCGTGGAACCCCAGCCTGGGGACAAACGCGGTGCCGCTGCCASAGCTCCCGGTACCCACGACACCCGWATCCAAGGGTGCTGAGCCCCGGACAGCCCCTTCTCCTGCCAAAGTGCCCTGGGAGCATCCTGCAGCACCCAGCTCTGCTCCGCAGCCTCCTGTGCCCTCTGAGCTCCTGGTTGCCCTTACCTGCATCACCAGCCACCAAAACAACGAGCCAGGAAGCGAAAACGGCCACAATTACTGCCAGAAACGATCAATTACAAACACTTCCACTCCTCTAAGGCAGCAAGTGCTGGGGAAGACCCATCCCAAGAGGGAAGACTTCCCCAGCTTGGCTCGAGCTCACGGACTAAACATCCCTCCCTTACTGGCTCTACAAGTTGAACGTGCCCCTGCTTAATTTGCWGGAGGGATGAGAGCCGGATTTGCATAGATATTGCGAGAGGGAGCCCGGCCGCCCCGCTCGGCGAGCCGCTCCGCGTTGGCCATGAGAGGCGACCCAAAACCACTCACGTGGCTCTGTACAGAGCAGACACTGAAAGGCATCGCTCACCTTCCTTTTATGTAACTTGTAAGGACACAAGGACAAATAAAAAGCAGACGCTTGAACAAGCCACAGGGCCAAACAACTTCATTTAACCTCTGTAAAATACATCGATTGCGAGAAAACCGGGGCAGCCGGGTACCCAAGAGCAACAAAAAYGCACTCAAGTCACAAGGTGCTGACTGCTGCAGCTCCTCGTGCTAGGGAGAACTTAAGCAAGCTTTTAGCTAGCAGCCACCTCGTGATGTGCTCATTTCCAAGCAGTTATTCCATCTTCAAACCTGCCCTAGCTCTAATTATTGTACCGGTCTAGCGTATGTGTTTCCTGCTGCATTAGTTCCCTATTTTCTGGTGTCCCCTTAGGTTGTCCTGTGCGCTAGTAGCCTTGGCTTTCTGTGAATGGTAGGGATGGAAAACAGGCCATAGGACTGGCCAGTGCCTTGTAATGAGTGAAAAAGGGGAGAGTTGTGGTCWCCAGCAGACCCGTCGGTGGGTGGCTGCAGGCTCCTTAGACAGCCCTTCCCACTTGGCACTTGCCCGTGGTTCAGGAGGAGCGGCATATCAACAGCTGCCCATGCAGAATCAGCTACTCTGCTGGAAACCAGCCACGGGAAAGCCAAAGCCAAGGCACTACAACATCACAAAGCACCRGGGAGAGGCAGCTTGCACCCCCGCTTTTAGATAATGTTTATCCAAAACGGAAAGGGGCCTAGTTTTCAAGGCCAGGAAGAGCTAGAATTAAAGCTAAAGTTTTAACTCAGGAGGATCTTTTAGGAAAAAGTGGTAAAAGAAAAATTCACATGGAACTTCAGCACCATCCATCCCAAAGCCTAACCCAGCTCTAATCCAGACCCAGTCTCTCCAGATCTTACTRCACAGGAGGAGCCTGGGGTGTCAGACACAGCGAGCAAGAGCGGGGCATGGCCAGCACAGATATTATACACACTATGCACCAGGTTTTACGGAATCACCATGTTAAATCACCAGTTTAAGACTGAAACCAACAGAAAATGGACTTGAAAATTAACACTGTGTAAAAACAAGGCTTTTAAAAGCTAAGTACATTTGAGACACCTGAGCAAATACTGCTAATGAGAAAACCCAGGGTATCCAACCCCTGCAAATCAACTTATTTTACAGGTGGCTTGAGCTGGATACGCAGCATGGTTTTAAAAACTCATCCTGTGCAGATAGATACTATTTAGCAATTAGCCTTGTGTTAAATGTACTTGCACTAATTAGAGGCCCATTCCACATGTTTTTCATGAGAGTGAGCCTCCAAAATGATTCCTGAAAGTCAGCACTAGATTCCTATGGATAAGAATTCCTAAGAAATGTAAAAAGCCTTTCAATATACAATATACCRCTGCCAACCAAAAAGACCAAAAGAGCAAACTGGTCTTTTTGCATATCTGCAAAGGAGAGTTTAAGAAACACTTTTGTTTATAAAAAAAAAAATCTAATGCATTTTAAATTCCGCTACTATTGCATAAGCATTTATTTTACCTTGTTTTGATGCTTTTCCTTTTTAGTGCTACGCTTTCTCTTTACATTTGGTTTGGAAAAACGTGGTCATCTGTTCACAATGGGTGTCTCGTGTGCCGCAGCTAAGGAACCAGCACGTCTGCTCTCCTGGCTCCTTCTAACCATCCACACTGTTCCTAGAACAATTTCCTTTTCTACTAAGCAAGCAGAGTAATTTCCAGCAACTCGTAGCAACTGAAATATGTTTAAGCAATGAAAAAAAAAAAAAAAAAAAAAAGGCACCTTTTTCTGTTATATGCTGAAGTTCAGGCTGCCCTTAACTTAAATTGAAGCCCAGGGAGCACCATAAGCCAATTCACTCTTTCAACATTTAAGGCATTTCTTTAACTCTGCCTTATGGGGATAATACTGTTATTTTTCCTGTAATATCGAGACAATTCTGGCAGCCATAATCCCTAACAGCTTCTCGGATGCTCGGGGAACGTCACGGCTCGTCCGTGGGCTGAGGAGAGCGCCACGTTTTGCAGCCYGCCTGCCCTGAGCACACATTTCATCATCTCTTAACTGTAATTGTCATCTGGCTTTGATTAACACCCAACCTGCTAGTGTTTCTTCCCAGCAATTGCTGGTACCAAGCGCCATGGAAAGGAACACGGGACCTCGGCAGGACAAGGTTTTCCAGGCAGGAATATTTCCAGGCATCACAGCAGGGAGGTGAGCAGGAACTCGGGCCCTGCCCRGGCTCCAGCAGCTCCCGCACCCTCTTCTGAGGCCAAAACTGGGTTCAGAAGCTCCACACGTTCCTAAGGGGAAACAGAGGCAGAGCAGCTCTGCAGAAGACACCACATCCATAGGCACCAAGGGTTTTATATACATTTGTAGCTGGAGACCTGCTCCAGGTGAAGCTCCATCAAACAAAGAGCTCTATTTCTTGGCGCAAAACGATGGGAATCGGGGAAGACGTCGCTGTGGCTTAAACAGGCTCAGCACCAGGGTCTAAAGCCAGCGCTGAGCTCAAAGATTCTTCATTTACCAACTGAAAAAAGATGGCAGAGAACTGTAGCTTCTACTTCTTTCCAGCCATGCCACACAAACCCAAACGCAGCCCATTTGTGATGCTGCTGGTGCTGGCACTGCGGCAGCAGCAGGGGAAGGACCTCTGAACACGCCGAGAAACAAGCACATGGACCCAGAGGAGCCAAACCACCAGGCGAGGCTGCCTAAAATAAAGAGCTTTTACATGCACCCAAACTAGCTAAGCCCAAAAGTCTACTGCTTAACAAGGGCTATAAAATWATCTTTCCAGAAAAGAATATTTTGAATTAAAAAAACTGCATTTGGATGCATGCTGCATGCGTGCGCTCCCGAAATCTGTCTGCAGGTTGAACGCCATTTGGTGCTGCAATTCACATGTTTGAACAAGCGTCTCYGTAGTATATGGCATTCTGAGTAATATCCTAAATAATAATATCTAAAGCAGTTATCAGATTCAGGAATGAAAAAGGCTGGATTTCTGATGCAAAYGTGCAGAATTACCTCAACCAAAAGCCTCATCCGAGCCCGGCGCAACAGCCCAGCACACTGCTGCAAAAATACATCAATCCTCTTTGRTGCAAAGACTCCACAATAGCTGCTCACACTTCTGTGGAAGGGAACACATTTGGGCAAGTATTTTTAGCAATAASTGATTAATCCTGCAGAAGGGACTGCCCCTTTGGAGTGGAGCCTTTACGACTGAATCCCTTAAGCATGGCAAAATTGCAAATGTATTTTGTGCAAATGAGGTTTTTCAAAGGAATATTTCCCATATATGAATTCTGTGACTGCTCTGTATCAGGTGGAGTAACTGATGCATTTGCAAGTCATTTATGACTTGCTAAAATTGCTTCCTGTTTTTAATGGCTACAGCTTTTCTTTTTTCTCCTCCAGCAGATACTTAACAATGTTCCCTGTCTATACCACTAGCATTTTTTAAAATATATCTATATAATTTTTTTTTCTAGGAGACCGATTCTGCTCTGAGCTGACTGTTCCACACGTTCATCACGGCGACGCTGCGGCTTTGCTAGGGCGACTGAGCTCTGCATTTTTCCAAACCTTACTCACGAACATGTGATCTCGCAGACACGGCTCCAGATGTAGCAACAGGAGGGAGCGCAGCCGCCGCGCATGAAACCACCATGTGCGTTATTTTCCACTTGTAAAACACACTTCTGAAGTGGCCACCTCTAGAATTCAGCCAGAATTACAGCAGAAGAGTCGGGCTCCGCGTCACGTTGGACCAATTTATTCCAGAACGGAAGGCTGAATTCACCTCATCCGTCCCTGCGAGCACAGGCTGGCTCAGAAGCACTCGCAGCAAAGGGTAATTCCCTTGGAAAACTCAGGAATGATAAGCCAGGGGTTCATCCAAGTTGCTGATCACTCAGAGACGCAGGTTTGTGACCTGAATCAGGTAGATGCCCCTTCTGCCGCCAGCAAAGGCAGGATTCCAGACTGAGCAGACATTCCTGCTTCCAGACTGCAGGAATAAGAGCTCCCAGGGGACAGACAGGCTCCATTCCATGTCCTCAAGACCTCCGATGGAAGAGGAAGAGCAAAAGGAGCAGCGCCAAGTTTGCAGAAGCACCTTCTTAAAGCACTTGCCAAATCCACCCTAGTGCAAATGTCAGGAGATGTTGTTTTTTCCAGTAGACCTCGGCACACACACTCAGAAATGGTGACAAGAAGTCACCGTGCCCTTTCTGCCGTGGTGGAGACAGGCAGCCTCCAGCTGCAAAGGTGCCAAGATGCCAGCACAACTCCTCTCCACGGAACACCGACGGGAACAGGCTCTACCTCGCTCCCCTTAGGGCACGGGGATGCAGAGACATCCCTGCTTTCCACAGGGGAAAACGAAAATCAATCGTTTCTCATCAATCTAGCCAGTACAAGCAGGCCCCAAATGATCCCCCGGAAGGGCCGGCAGGATCCCTGCTGGATCTGCAGCGCTTCTGGAGCACGGCACTCGGCTACCTGCTCAGTGGCCGCCGAGGGCCCTGCCTCTCGCCCTGCCTGGCAGCCGGACCCCGTGCAGATCGTGCAGCCGCCGGGCCGGCCCGCGGGGATCCCGGCGGGACAGAAGGAACCACATGATTCACTCGCTGCAGCCTCTCTTCACAAAGAGTTCTGATTCAGAGGAAGGAGCTGAAGCGCTGGAAGGGGAACAAAGAAAGTGACTGTTCCGAGGGCAGCTCCGCGCGGAACAGGGACCGCAGGCCATCAGCAGAGACCTCTGCCGAGGCAGCGACCCCGCGGGCCGGGGAGGCCGAGGAGGAAGACGAGGAGCCGGCGGCCCCGCGCTCAGCACCAGAGCCCAGGCCACGGGGAAGGCACCAGGGCGAGAGGCCCCACGGGTGGTCCTTGTCCTGCGGCCAGAGCCTGTTCCTGCCTTTGCAGGGAGCAAGCGAAGGGCCGCGATGGTCCTCAGCCCTCATCATCCTCATGGTCCTCAGCCCATGGACAAGGGCGAGCAGCTGAGGAACAGCCCCGGCGCGAGGGCCAGGCAGGTTTCGAGGGCTCTGAGCACGAGGGAACCCCACTGCTGCCTCGCTGCTACAACCTCTCCCGCTGGGTTATTCCATGGGCTCCTGTGTCAGAGGCTTTGGGCACTGGCCTGCAATGCACAGTTACCACTTACAGCAGCACCTGCTCCTAGCTAGGAGCCCTTCAAGCCCTGCAGACCCCTCCCTGGCCTCGGAGGGGCCCTTGGGAAGCGCCAAGGCTCTCGCGCCGCTCCCGAGGACGCGGCCGGCACCAGCGAGACGCCAAGTTGCTGCTTCCAAGACGAAACTCAGCTTAAAGCACTGGAAGGTCTGTGAAAGCTCAGAGGACAGGAAATGCAAAATAGCATTTGGCAAAAAGCAGCGCATTTGAAAAACAGCAATATATTTCAAAATACAGGCCAAAGTCATCGTGGCAAGAGAAAAGAAAACCTGAGTGCAATTTGAAGGGAAACAACTACTRAAACTTGCTAAACTCAAGGTAGTTAGTAAAACAAAAAGTCAAAAGCTCTTCCACTGATGTTACAGGAAAGACAAATTTAAGAAAAAAGAACCTAACGGACATTAAGGAGGAAAAACAGACTTAACAAAATAGCAAAAACATTTCTATGTTTAAAAATTTGCATATGGAGTCTTAAAATAATTATGAGACAATGACTTTTTAAACTCAGTAGCTAACTGAAACAGATGAGAAACTGGAAATATTATAAAATTAAGTCTAGCTAAAACTCTTTTTAAAGATAGATTCTGAGGTGGTATTCCAAAAACAAAAAAAAAACAAAAAAACAAAAAAACAAAAAAAAAAAAAAAAGCAACCATTGGTGAAAGACTTGCAGAATATCAGAAGTGACCAAGCATCAAAACATGGTATTTCACTAAAAATATTTTTTTTTTTTGTCAGACTGGCTTGACTCATCAACAGCTTTTCTGAGAAGCTGCTTTGAAAAGCTTTGTGAGGTGCTGCCAGGCTTCTAATTTGCAAGCTCYATCATTCACAAGGACTAATGTGGCTTGGGAGAAGATTTGCTGGCTCTAAACTCCTTTAGCATCTAACAGAGCCAGGCCTTAAAAAACGGACGGCAACGTGTCATCCACGGCTGGTCCCGCTGCTCCCAGCGCAGAGGGAATAAGCCACAGAGCGGCCTCGCCACAAAAACGTCTCATTTTCGTCATCTGTGCCAGCACCTTTGCAAACACTGAAAACTCACCAAGAAGTTTGTGGGTGAAACTTTGGCTGGAGAATGAAAGACAACTGTTGTGTTCCCTCTTTACCCTATTTCAGCATCCTGCTTGAAAAGTACCCGGCAACATCTTGTTAGATGCCTCTCTGCAGCTTATTTCAAACTAAAATAAATTAGATCCTGATCCAAGGAAAAATCAGGCCTTTGTGATAAAGCATATAGCATTTTTGCTGTGCGAGAATGGTAGGTCCACAGAGGAATTGGGCTTGTAAAGCATGTTGATTATCATGCTGCCACCTCCAGCTCTGGTTTTATTGAACCCCCTTGATGAACCTAGCTGACAAAGTTTATGCACAAGGAAACACAACTCTCAGGGTGCTATTTAAAGTCATTGCCACAGAGAACGGAAAGAGTCTGGGTTGATGGGGATTCTTGCCTAGACAGGGTTCAGGAAATGCTCTTTTGCAGCCAGCCTTAGGCCCTTCATACCTTGGAAATCCAGCAGGCTGTTCTCAGCRAAGGAACAGCACGTATTACGGAAAGACTCCGAGAAAATGTGTCTCCAGAATGACTGAAAATGACCATCTCCATGCACAAAGAAAAGAACATTTGAAGTTATTCATCCCGCATCTTGCCGTTTGGAAAACTGCACTCTCCCGCAGAAACACTTTGATAATGAAAGCAACCCCCTGAAGGAGGAACGTGCCCAGAGATATTGTGCGAGACCTGCAGCTGGGAGGGGATTTTCAGGCTCCAACAACCACCCCGCAGCTGAACCTCCGCAGCAGGTGCTCTGCGCAGAGCGAAACCCACGGCAAACACACGAGGAATGTCCCCCAGGGCAAGACGATTCCTTGGAGCTCCCCGGATAAAACAGGGCACTGAAACCTTAACAGAGCTTCCGTGCAACAGCAGCTCCTGATTACTGTTCCACTTCTGCTCCAGCTAGYTGGGAGGGATGTCTACATGCCCAGGAAAAACAGCGTTCAAAGCTTATACATCAAATGGGAAGGAACGGGAGCTTTGCCTCCCAACACTCATAATTCCAGCTCACAAGCACACTTGTGCACAGGCGATCCGTGTTGCAGCCTTCGTTAGCATCCCAGCGAGCCCATTCTCAGGCRAACACCCTGTGCAGCTCCTTACAGCTCAGTTTGCACTGAAATTACCATCCACAGCTTTAATAATCTAAGGAGCAAGGTATCTTAACAAAAAGACATAAAACCTGAGACCTCTCAATAATCTGCTTGATTTACCAAGCTGTGGGCTCAGGCTATTCTACTGATGTTGAAGAAAGAAGCCCCAGCTGTGCTATCTGTGTTTTATCAGCTCCCTCTCCTCCAACGCACCGTATCACACCACTACAAGTCCACAAAAGAAATACCTAGTCTGTAATTGGTATTTTTGGCAGCCAATAATATAAACACGCAAGGGAACATGTCACGCGTACATGAGATTTAGCAGCAATGTGCAGCTCATTCTGCCTAGCTAAAGGAAGTCTTTCGAAGATCGCTTCCATTTTGCTGGGGAAACCAATGCAAAAGTTGCTTCACCTGATGGCTATTAAAAATGATGTGCATTTCAGACACATGCACAGCACCCACTCCCATAGACAGCTGCAGGGATGTTTTTACTGCATGAATACTTCTATTCTTAGCTTCTTGAAAGCAAAATAAGAGAATGTTCATAACCCCAGTGACAATAATGGCCCAAGCCCGAGTTCAGCCAGTCCTAAATCCTGTCACCAGCAGCGCCCAAAGCCAAATGCTTCAATATGGCCAAGAGACCCTATTTATAGAAAAAGTTACCCTGGGGAAAATGCCCTCACGGGGGTATTATTTGCAGTAGCCAGAGGTTACTCTCTACCTTAGAGCACATGGTTTTGTTGGCTTCTTCTCCAGAATTCCTGCAGATGTTTCTTTCAGGAGCATTTTTATCACCAGATTGTGGTTGTCCTTACTGGCCGGAGCAGGGCCTCTTCCTTCTCGGAGCGCTGGGATCTTTTTTGGCCTAGGTGGCATCCCGGGAAGCTCTCAAAACTGGTTGTGCACCACGTTAAAATATATTCCTATTTTTTCCAAGGAGTTTTCAGATCTCTGCCCCACTCCAGTTCCTACAGCAGGAGGAGCAGGTAGAAGCTCCTGGTTTAAGGATTCTTCATGCTATTCCCCATTCTGTCTTCTCATCAGGTTAATTCACYGAAGTCTAAGAAAACTGGTTATCAAAAATCTCCCTGCAGGCCAGTGTCCAGTGGTGACACAAATCCTGGTGTTCTCCTGAAAATCCTAGCTCAGGACAAACAGAGCACAGCTCGGAGCTGAAGCAGCTCACGTTACTGCAGGAATTTCGCATTTTTTTATGCAAAGTGTAAGCACGAGTTTGAGTTGGATACAATAACTTATTTCCTCTGCCACTTGTCCTCAGTTAAGCGTAAAGAGCTAAAATATTAACACACAATGCACCTAACTGCGATTTCCCAACACTTCTCTGGAAAAATAAACTGCCCATATATAGGAAAAAAAAAAAAAAAAAAGAAACCAAGGGGGCATTACCAAATACTTGACAGGGACAGGCCAACTTATCAGTCACATCTCTGGAAGTCTTAACCTTGGTAGCACCTCGTTCTGAAAGATTTTCCACAGTTTGCCTTGACAGAGCCCCACAAAATTTCACACCCCCAGAACATGAAAAAGATTCTGGGCAGGAAAGAAAAAGGGAAAAGTAATATTTTACTGGAATAGTGCAAGTGCAGATAAGTAAAATTCACACCCTGGTTAAAATTCACAGTAAGCCTGACTGAAATGCAAAATATATTCATAGTCAAAAAGAAAAAAGAAAAAGGCAACAAAATCATCCTTAAGTGTTTTGTYGCACTGATATAATTTTCAGAGTAGCTGAATTTTTGTCTCTAACCACTTTAATTCTCTCACAAATCAAGTGAATTCATGTATTTTTAACAGTTGTTCCACCTAGTCTCCTCACCAAGGGTACCAGTTTTTCATAGTGAAGAAAATCTGAAATAACTGATCCAGGTACATCAGAAATATATATCAGAATAAATACCATAAATAAATGTTCTGCTTTTTAGAATGCAAATAACAGCCTTTCAATAGCTATATGAATAGCTATAGCCCCAACGTGCAGTGTGTTTTGTGTGATGTGCTCAGACTGCTCCTGCAGAGTAAACTGCCCAGATAGAGGTAAAACTTGAAAATGGGGACATGATCCGCCAGCTGCCCGTTCCCTCTTGGGTTCTAGCAGCAGCAACACAAACATAACCTTGTATCGCTGGCTCTGATGAAACTGTTGCCCTCGGCTTTACCTAAAACACCGGAGACCAGGAATCCAGTGCGCGTGCGCTCCCCATTCCCAAAACCCAGCTGCAATAACCAAGGGTCCTTCTTTTGTGCGTTACCCAGATGTTTCCCCCGAGCGACAAGACCACGCACGGGAGGGTAGCTGCAGTGCTGCCCCTGCGTGCAAAGCGAGGCACGCCAGGCTGCAAGGCCAAGAGCAATGGTCTTGAAAACAACGTTGGAGTCCTGCAAATAGGAACCGCCGGCATCCTCTTTGCATGCGGCCGGCGAAGCAGGCGCGATGGGAGGGAAGAGCAGGCCCATTAAGCTGAACTAGAAAATAAGACGGCGCTAGCCACGATTTTAAATTTTTTGCCTGTTTTGAACATATTATTAAAAACAAGGAAAAGAAAGAAACCCTCTTCCTGGTAGGTGCGAGGTTGGCTCCAGCAGCGCTTCCCGCCTGTGTGAGGGCACCGGAGCCCCGGAGCAGCCCGTGAAGGGGCAGAACGGGCCACGCCGCTCTGTTTGCCGCCCAGAGCGCTCTTGGAAGGGGCGACAACACAGAACTAAGCCCGTCGGACGGATCGACCCCTCTTCACAGGGCGACCCAGGGGCCGATCGTTTGGCAACAAGTTTCGGGATACTGGGGGAGCGGGCAGACCAGGGCATGACGCTGGAAGCGCCTCAGCAGTGCATTTCTCACGGTTTTGTCTTCRTTTTCCCCCCGCTGAGCCCCCCGTTCGCTCCTCGCCCTCAGCGCCCACAAAACGGCCCTTCTGCGGCCACGTTGGTACCCGTGCTCGGGGGGCCGAGCAGGGCCAGGAGACCCCGGCCCCCCCGGGCCGTTACCGCCGGCCCAGCCCCTCCTGCGAGGGTAAAAATCAAAAATCTCCTTTTTTTTCCTCCAGCGCCGCGAGGCTTCCCGGCTGGTGCCCCTCGTCGCGCCGCCCTCCCCACACGGAGCCCCGCGCGGAATGGCGGCCCCCGCCCGGCGCGCGCGCCGCGGGCTCGGCG